>NW_027440709.1:0-68903 GCF_031893055.1 Leptodactylus fuscus | reverse complement strand
TCACAGCACCCACCTAATAGTGTTATATACAGCACCCCCCTAATAGTTTAATAAACAGCACCCCAATAATAGTGTTATACACAGCACCCCCCCTAATAGTTTAATACACAGCACCCCCCTAATAGTGTTATACACAGCACCCCCCTAATAGTGTTATACACAGCACCCCCCCTAATAGTTTAATACACAGCACCCCCCTAATACTGTTATACACAGCACCCCCCTAATAATTTAATACACAGCATCCCCCTAATAGTGTAATAAACAGCACCCCCCTAATAGTGTTATACACAGCACCCCCCCTAATAGTTTAATACACAGCACCCCCCTAATAGTTTTATACACAGCACCCCCCTAATAGTGTTATCCACAGCACCCCAATAATAGTGTTATACACAGCACCCCCCCTAATATTTTAATACACAGCGCCCCCCTAATAGTGTTATACACAGCACCCCCCTAATAGTTTAATACACAGCACCCCCCTAATAGTGTTAAACACAGCACCCCCCCTAATAGTGTTATACACAGCACCCCCCCTAATATTTTAATACACAGCACCCCCCTAATAGTTTAATACACAGCACCCCCCTAATAGTGTTATATACAGCACCCCCCTAATAGTGTTATACACAGCACCCCCCTAATAAGTTAATACACAGCACCCCCCCTAATAGTGTTATACACAGCACCCCCCTAATAGTGTTATACACAGCACCTCCCTAATAGTGTTATACACAGCACCCCCCCTAATACTGTTATACACAGCACCCCCCTAATAGTGTTATACACAGCACCCCCTAATAATTTAATACACAGCACCCCCCTAATAGTGTTATACAACAGCACCCCCCCTAATAGTTTAATACACAGCACCCCCCTAATAGTTTAATACACAGCACCCCCCTAATAATTTAATACACAGCACCCCCTAATAGTGTTTATACACAGCACCCCCCTAATAGTGTTATACACAGCAACTCCCTAATAGTGTTATACACAGCACCCCAATAATAGTGTTATACACAGCACCCCCCTAATATTTTAATACACAGCGCCCCCTAATAGTGTTATACACAGCACCCCCTAATAGTTTTAATACACAGCACCCCCCTAATAGTGTTATACACAGCACCCCCCTAATAGTGTTATACACAGCACCCCCCTAATAATTTAATACACAGCACCCCCCTAATAGTTTAATATACAGCACCCCCCTAGTAGTGTTATACACAGCACCCCCCTAATAATTTAATACACAGCACCCCCCCTAATAGTTTTAATACACAGCACCCCCCCTAATAGTTTAATACACAGCACCCCCCTAATAGTGTTATACACAGCATCCCCCTAATAGTTTTAATACACAGCACCCCAATAATAGTGTTATACACAGCACCCCCCTAACAGTTTAATACACAGCACCCCCCTAATAGTGTTATACACAGCACCCCCCTAATAGTGTTATACACAGCACCCCCTAATAGTGTTATACACAGCACCCCCCTAATAGTGTTATACACAGCACCCCCATAATAGTTTAATACACAGCACCCCCCTAATAGTCTAATACACAGCACCCCCTAATAATTTAATACACAGCACCCCCCTAATAGTGATATACACAGCACCCCAATATTTTAATACACAGCTCCCCCCTAATAGTGTTATACACAGCACCCCCCTAATAGTGTTATACACAGCACCCCCCTAATAATTTAATACACAGCACCCCCCTAATCGTTTAATACACAGCACCCCCCTAATAGTGTTATACACAGCACCCCCCTAATAGTGTTATACACAGCACCCCCCTAATAATTTAATACACAGCACCCCCTAATAGTTTAATACACAACACCACCCTAATAGTTTAATACACAGCACCCCCCTAATAATTTAATACACAGCACCCCCCTAATAGTGTTATACACAGCACCCCCCTAATAGTGTTATAAACAGCACCCCCCTAATAGTGTTATACACAGCACCCCCCCTAATAGTTTTAATACACAGAACGCCCCTAATAGTTTAATACACAGCACCCCCCTAATAATTTAATAAACAGCACCCCCCTAATAGTGTTATACACAGCACCCCCTAGTAGTGTTATACACAGCACCCCCCTAATAATTTAATACACAGCACCCCCCTAATAGTGTTATACACAGCACCCCCCCTAATAGTTTAATACACAGCACCCCCTAATAGTTTAATACACAGCACCCCCCTAATAGTTTAATACACAGCACCCCCCTAATAGTTTAATACACAGCACCCCCCCTAATAGTTTAATACACAGCACCCCCCCTAATAATTTAATACACAAACACCCCCCCTAATAGTGTTATACACAGCACCCCCCCTAATAGTTTAATACACAGCACCCCCCTAATAGTCTAATACACAGCACCCCCTAATAATTTAATACACAGCACCCCCCTAATAGTGATATACACAGCACCCCAATATTTTAATACACAGCTCCCCCCTAATAGTGTTATACACAGCACCCCCCTAATAGTGTTATACACAGCACCCCCCTAATAATTTAATACACAGCACCCCCCTAATCGTTTAATACACAGCACCCCCCTAATAGTGTTATACACAGCACCCCCCTAATAGTGTTATACACAGCACCCCCCCTAATAATTTAATACACAGCACCCCCCTAATAGTTTAATACACAACACCACCCTAATAGTTTAATACACAGCACCCCCCTAATAATTTAATACACAGCACCCCCCCTAATAGTGTTATACACAGCACCCCCCTAATAGTGTTATAAACAGCACCCCCCTAATAGTGTTATACACAGCACCCCCCTAATAGTTTAATACACAGCACCCCCCTAATAGTTTAATACACAGCACCCCCCTAATAATTTAATAAAACAGCACCCCCCTAATAGTGTTATACACAGCACCCCCTAGTAGTGTTATACACAGCACCCCCCTAATAATTTAATACACAGCACCCCCCCCTAATAGTGTTATACACAGCACCCCCCTAATAGTTTAATACACAGCACCCCCTAATAGTTTAATACACAGCACCCCCCTAATAGTTTAATACACAGCACCCCCCTAATAATTTAATACACAGCAACCCCCCTAATAGTGTTATACACAGCACCTCCCTAATAGTGTTATACACAGCAACCCCCCTAATAGTTTAATACACAGCACCCCCCAATAGTGTTATACACAGCACCCCAATAATAGTGTTATACACAGCACCCCCCTAATATATTTTAATACACAGCGCCCCCCTAATAGTGTTTATACACAGCACCCCCCTAATAGTTTAAAAACACAGCACCCCCCTAATAGTTTAATACACAGCACCCCCTAATAGTGTTATACACAGCACCCCCCCTAATAGTTTAAAACACAGCACCCCCCTAATATTGTTATACACAGCACCCCCCTAATACTGTTATACACAGCACCCCCTAATAGTGTTATACACAGCACCCCCCTAATAATTTAATACACAGCACCCCCCTAATAGTGTTATACACAGCACCCCAATAATATTGTTATACTCAGCACCCCAATATTTTAATACACAGCGCCCCCTAATAGTGTTATACACAGCACCCCCCCCTAATAGTGTTATACACAGCACCCCCCTAATAATTTAATACACAGCACCCCCCTAATAGTTTAATACACAGCACCCCCCTAATAATTTAATAAACAGCACCCCCCTAATAGTGTTATACACAACACCCCCTAATAGTGTTATACACAGCACCCCCCCTATTAGTGTCATACACAGCACCCCCCCTAATAGTTTTAATACACAGCACTACCCTAATAGTGTTATACACAGCACCTCCCTAATAGTGTTATACACAGCACCCCTCTAATAGTTTAATACACAGCACCCCCTAGTAGTGTTATACACAGCACCCCCCTAATAATTTTATACACAGCACCCCCCCTAATAGTTTTATACACAGCACCCCCCTAATAGTTTAATACACAGCAACCCCCTAATAGTGTTATACACAGCACCCCCCTAATAGTTTAATACACACAACACCCCCCTAATAGTGTTATACACAGAACCCCCTAATAGTGTTATACACAGCACCCCCCCTAATAGTGTTATACACAACACCCCCCCTAATAGTGTTATAAACAGCACCCCCCTAATAATTTAATACACAGCACCCCCCTAATACTGTTTATACACAGTACCCCCCTAATAGTGTTTATACACAGCACCCCCCTAATAATTTAATACACAGCACCCCCCTAATAGTGTTATACACAGCACCCCCCTAATAGTTTAATACAAAGCACTCCCCCTAATAGTTTAATACACAGCACCCCCCTAATAATTTAATACACAGCACCCCCCTAATAGTGTTATACACAGCACCCCAATAATAGTGTTATACACAGCACCCCCCTAATATTTTAATACACAGCGCCCCCCTAATAGTGTTATACACAGCACCCCCCTAATAGTTTAATACACAGCACCCCCCTAATAGTGTTATACACAGCACCCCCTAATAGTTTAATACACAGCACCCCCCTAATAGTTTAATACACAGCACCCCCCTAATAGTTTAATACACAGCACCCCCCTAATAATTTAATACACAGCACCCCCTAATAGTGTTATACACAGCACCCCCCCTAATAGTGTTATACACAGCAACCTCCCTAATAGTGTTATACACAGCACCCCCCTAATAATTTAATACACAGCACCCCCCTAATAGTGTTATACACAGCACCCCCCTAATAGTGTTATACACAGCACCCCCCTAATAATTTAATACACAGCACCCCCCTAATAGTTTAATACACAGCACCCACCTAATAGTGTTATACACAGCACCCCCCTAATAGTTTAATAAACAGCACCCCAATAATAGTGTTATACACAGCACCCCCCTAATAGTTTAATACACAGCACCCCCCTAATAGTGTTATACACAGCACCCCCCTAATAGTGTTATACACAGCACCCCCCCTAATAGTTTAATACACAGCACCCCCCCTAATACTGTTATACACAGCACCCCCCCTAATAATTTAATACACAGCATCCCCCTAATAGTGTAATAAACAGCACCCCCCTAATAGTGTTATACACAGCACCCCCCTAATAGTTTAATACACAGCACCCCCCTAATAGTTTTATACACAGCACCCCCCCTAATAGTGTTATCCACAGCACCCCAATAATAGTGTTATACACAGCACCCCCCTAATATTTTAATACACAGCGCCCCCCTAATAGTGTTATACACAGCACCCCCCTAATAGTTTAATACACAGCACCCCCCTAATAGTGTTAAACACAGCACCCCCCTAATAGTGTTATACACAGCACCCCCCCTAATATTTTAATACACAGCACCCCCCTAATAGTTTAATACACAGCACCCCCCCTAATAGTGTTATATACAGCACCCCCCTAATAGTGTTATACACAGCACCCCCCCTAATAAGTTAATACACAGCACCCCCCTAATAGTGTTATACACAGCACCCCCCTAATAGTGTTATACACAGCACCTCCCTAATAGTGTTATACACAGCACCCCCCTAATACTGTTATACACAGTACCCCCCTAATAGTGTTATACACAGCACCCCCTAATAATTTAATACACAGCACCCCCCTAATAGTGTTATACACAGCACCCCCCTAATAGTTTAATACACAGCACCCCCCTAATAGTTTAATACACAGCACCCCCCTAATAATTTAATACACAGCACCCCCTAATAGTGTTATACACAGCACCCCCCTAATAGTGTTATACACAGCAACTCCCTAATAGTGTTATACACAGCACCCCAATAATAGTGTTATACACAGCACCCCCCCTAATATTTTAATACACAGCGCCCCCCTAATAGTGTTATACACAGCACCCCCTAATAGTTTTAATACACAGCACCCCCCTAATAGTGTTATACACAGCACCCCCCTAATAGTGTTATACACAGCACCCCCCTAATAATTTAATACACAGCACCCCCCTAATAGTTTAATACACAGCACCCCCCCTAGTAGTGTTATACACAGCACCCCCCTAATAATTTAATACACAGCACCCCCCCTAATAGTTTAATACACAGCACCCCCCTAATAGTTTAATACACAGCACCCCCCTAATAGTGTTATACACAGCATCCCCCTAATAGTTTAATACACAGCACCCCAATAATAGTGTTATACACAGCACCCCCCTAACAGTTTAATACACAGCACCCCCCTAATAGTGTTATACACAGCACCCCCCTAATAGTGTTATACACAGCACCCCCTAATAGTGTTATACACAGCACCCCCCTAATAGTGTTATACACAGCACCCCCCTAATAGTTTTAATACACAGCACCCCCCTAATAGTCTAATACACAGCACCCCCTAATAATTTAATACACAGCACCCCCCCTAATAGTGATATACACAGCACCCCCAATATTTTAATACACAGCTCCCCCCTAATAGTGTTATACACAGCACCCCCCCTAATAGTGTTATACACAGCACCCCCCTAATAATTTAATACACAGCACCCCCCTAATCGTTTAATACACAGCACCCCCCTAATAGTGTTATACACAGCACCCCCCTAATAGTGTTATACACAGCACCCCCCTAATAATTTAATACACAGCACCCCCTAATAGTTTAATACACAACACCACCCTAATAGTTTAATACACAGCACCCCCCCTAATAATTTAATACACAGCACCCCCCTAATAGTGTTATACACAGCACCCCCCTAATAGTGTTATAAACAGCACCCCCCTAATAGTGTTATACACAGCACCCCCCTAATAGTTTAATACACAGAACGCCCCTAATAGTTTAATACACAGCACCCCCCCTAATAATTTAATAAACAGCACCCCCCTAATAGTGTTTATACACAGCACCCCCTAGTAGTGTTATACACAGCACCCCCCTAATAATTTAATACACAGCACCCCCCCTAATAGTGTTATACACAGCACCCCCCCTAATAGTTTAATACACAGCACCCCCTAATAGTTTAATACACAGCACCCCCCTAATAGTTTAATACACAGCATCCCCCTAATAGTTTAATACACAGCACCCCCCTAATAGTTTAATACACAGCACCCCCCTAATAATTTTAATACACAACACCCCCCTAATAGTGTTATACACAGAACCCCCCTAATAGTTTAATACACAGCACCCCCCTAATAGTCTAATACACAGCACCCCCTAATAATTTAATACACAGCACCCCCCTAATAGTGATATACACAGCACCCCAATATTTTAATACACAGCTCCCCCCTAATAGTGTTATACACAGCACCCCCCTAATAGTGTTATACACAGCACCCCCCTAATAATTTAATACACAGCACCCCCCTAATCGTTTAATACACAGCACCCCCCTAATAGTGTTATACACAGCACCCCCCTAATAGTGTTATACACAGCACCCCCCCTAATAATTTAATACACAGCACCCCCCTAATAGTTTAATACACAACACCACCCTAATAGTTTTAATACACAGCACCCCCCTAATAATTTAATACACAGCACCCCCCTAATAGTGTTATACACAGCACCCCCCTAATAGTGTTATAAACAGCACCCCCCTAATAGTGTTATACACAGCACCCCCCTAATAGTTTAATACACAGCACCCCCCTAATAGTTTAATACACAGCACCCCCCCTAATAATTTAATAAAACAGCACCCCCCTAATAGTGTTATACACAGCACCCCCTAGTAGTGTTATACACAGCACCCCCCTAATAATTTAATACACAGCACCCCCCTAATAGTGTTATACACAGCACCCCCCTAATAGTTTAATACACAGCACCCCCTAATAGTTTAATACACAGCACCCCCCTAATAGTTTAATACACAGCACCCCCCTAATAATTTTAATACACAGCACCCCCCTAATAGTGTTATACACAGCACCCTCCCTAATAGTGTTATACACAGCACCCCCCTAATAGTTTAATACACAGCACCCCCCAATAGTGTTATACACAGCACCCCAATAATAGTGTTATACACAGCACCCCCCTAATATATTTTTAATACACAGCGCCCCCCCTAATAGTGTTATACACAGCACCCCCCCTAATAGTTTAAAAACACAGCACCCCCCTAATAGTTTAATACACAGCACCCCCCTAATAGTTTAATACACAGCACCCCCTAATAGTGTTATACACAGCACCCCCCCTAATAGTTTAAAACACAGCACCCCCCTAATATTGTTATACACAGCACCCCCCTAATACTGTTATACACAGCACCCCCTAATAGTGGTTATACACAGCACCCCCCTAATAATTTAATACACAGCACCCCCCTAATAGTGTTATACACAGCACCCCAATAATATTGTTATACTCAGCACCCCAATATTTTAATACACAGCGCCCCCTAATAGTGTTATACACAGCACCCCCCCTAATAGTGTTATACACAGCACCCCCCCTAATAATTTAATACACAGCACCCCCCTAATAGTTTAATACACAGCACCCCCCTAATAGTGTTATACACAGCACCCCCCCTAATAGTGTTATACACAGCACCCCCCAATAGTGTTATACACAGCACCCCAATAATAGTGTTATACACAGCACCCCCCTAATATATTTTAATACACAGCGCCCCCCCTAATAGTTTAATACACAGCACCTCCCTAATAGTGTTATACACAGCACCCCCCTAATAGTTTAATACACAGCACCTCCCTAATAGTGTTATACACAGCACCCCCCTAATAGTTTAATACACAGCACCCCCCCAATAGTGTTATACACAGCACCCCAATAATAGTGTTATACACAGCACCCCCCTAATATATTTTAATACACAGCGCCCCCCTAATAGTGTTATACACAGCACCCCCCTAATAGTGTTATACACAGCACCCCCCCTAATAGTGTTATACACAGCACCCCCCCTAATATTTTAATACACAGCGCCCCCCTAATAGTGTTATACACAGCACCCCCCTAATAGTGTTATACACAGCACCCCCCTAATAGTGTTATACACAGCACCCCCCTAATAGTTTAATACACAGCACCCCCAAATAGTGTTATACACAGCACCCCCTAATAATTTAATACACAGCACCCCCCTAATAATTTAATACACAGCACCCCCTAATAGTGTTATACACAGCACCCCCCTAATAGTGTTATACACAGCAACTCCCTAATAGTGTTATACACAGCACCCCAATAATAGTGTTATACACAGCACCCCCCTAATATTTTAATTCACAGCGCCCCCCTAATAGTGTTATACACAGCACCCCCCTAATAGTTTAATACACAGCACCCCCCTAATAGTGTTATACACAGCACCCCCCTAATAGTTTTATACACAGCACCCCCCTAATAGTTTAATACACAGCACCCCCCTAATAATTTAATACACAGCACCCCCTAATAGTGTTATACACAGCACCTCCCTAATAGTGTTATACACAGCACCCCCCTAATAATTTAATACACAGCACCCCCCTAATAGTGTTATACACAGCGCCCCCCTAATAGTGTTATACACAGCACCCCCCTAATAATTTAATACACAGCACCCCCCTAATAGTTTAATACACAGCACCCACCTAATAGTGTTATACACAGCACCCCCCTAATAGTGTTATACACAGCACCCCCCTAATAGTTTAATAAACAGCACCCCAATAATAGTGTTATACACAGCACCCCCTAATAGTTTAATACACAGCACCCCCCTAATAGTGTTATACACAGCACCCCCCTAATAGTTTAATACACAGCACCCCCCTAATACTGTTATACACAGCACCCCCTAATAATTTAATACACAGCACCCCCCTAATAGTTTAATACACAGCATCCCCCTAATAGTGTTATAAACAGCACCCCCCTAATAGTGTTATACACAGCACCCCCCTAATAGTTTAATACACAGCACCCCCCTAATAGTTTTATACACAGCACCCCCCTAATAGTGTTAAACACAGCACCCCCCTAATAGTTTAATACACAGCACCCCCCTAATAGTTTAATACACAGCACCCCCCTAATAGTTTAATACACAGCACCCCCCTAATAATTTAATACAAAGCACCCCCCTAATAGTGTTATACACAGCACCCCCCTAATAGTTTAATACACAGCACCCCCCTAATAGTTTAATACACAGCACCCCCCTAATAGTGTTATAGACAGCACCCCCCTAATAGTGTTATACACAGCACCCCCCCTAATAGTTTAATACACAGCACCCCCTAATAGTGTTATACACAGCACCCCAATAATAGTGTTATACACAGCACCCCCCTAATAATTTAATACACAGCACCCCCCTAATAGTGTTATACACAGCACCTCCCTAATAGTGTTATACACAGCACCCCCCTAATAGTTTAATACACAGCACTCCCAAATAGTGTTATACACAGCACCCCAATAATAGTGTTATACACAGCACCCCCCTAATATTTTAATACACAGCGCCCCCCTAATAGTGTTATACACAGCACCCCCTAATAGTTTAATACACAGCACCCCCCTAATAGTTTAATACACAGCACCCCCCTAATAGTTTAATACACAGCACCCCCTAATAGTGTTATACACAGCATTCCCCTAATAGTTTAATACACAGCACCCCCCTAATACTGTTATACACAGCACCCCCCTAATACTGTTATACACAGCACCCCCCTAATAGTGTTATACACAGCACCCCCCTAATAATTTAATACACAGCACCCCCCTAATAGTGTTATACACAGCACCCCAATAATATTGTTATACTCAGCACCCCAATATTTTAATACACAGCGCCCCCTAATAGTGTTATACACAGCACCCCCCTAATAGTGTTATACACAGCACCCCCCTAATAATTTAATACACAGCACCCCCCTAATAGTTTAATACACAGCACCCCCCTAATAGTGTTATACACAGCACCCCCTAATAGTGTTATACACAGCACCCCCCTAATAATTTAATACACAGCACCCCCCTAATAATTTAATACACAGCACCCCCCTAATAGTTTAATACACAGCACCCCCCTAATAGTTTAATACACAGCACCCCCTAATAGTTTAATACACAGCACCCCCCTAATAATTTAATACACAGCACCCCCTAATATGTGTTATACACAGCACCCCCCTAATAGTTTAATACACAGCACCCCCCTAATAATTTAATACACAGCACCCCCTAATAGTGTTATACACAGCACCCCCCTAATGATTTAATACACAGCACCCCCCTAATAGTGTTATACACAGCACCCCAATAATATTGTTATACTCAGCACCCCAATATTTTAATACACAGCTCCCCCTAATAGTGTTATACACAGCACCCCCCTAATAGTGTTATACACAGCACCCCCCTAATAATTTAATACACAGCACCCCCCTAATAGTTTAATACACAGCACCCCCCTAATAGTGTTATACACAGCACCCCCTAATAGTGTTACACACAGCACCCCCCTAATAATTTAATACACAGCACCCCCCTAATAATTTAATACACAGCACCCCCCTAATAGTTTAATACACAGCACCCCCCCTAATAGTTTAATACACAGCACCCCCCTAATAGTTTAACACACAGCACCCCCCTAATAATTTAATACACAGCACCCCCTAATAGTGTTATACACAGCACCCCCCTAATAGTTTAATACACAGCACCCCCCTAATAGTTTAATACACAGCACCCCCCTAATAGTGTTATACACAACACCCCCTAATAGTGTTATACACAGCACCTCCCTATTAGTGTAATACACAGCACCCCCCCTAATAGTTTAATACACAGCACTACCCTAATAGTGTTATACACAGCACCTCCCTAATAGTGTTATACACAGCACCCCTCTAATAGTTTAATACACAGCACCCCCCTAGTAGTGTTATACACAGCACCCCCCTAATAATTTTATACACAGCACCCCCCTAATAGTTTCATACACAGCACCCCCCTAATAGTTTAATACACAGCACCCCCCTAATAGTGTTATACGCAGCACCCCCCTAATAGTTTAATACACAGCACCCCCCTAATAGTGTTATACACAGCACCCCCTAATAGTGTTATACACAGCACCCCCCTAATAGTTTAATACACAGCACCCTCCTAATAGTGTTATACACAGCACCCCCCTAATAATTTAATACACAGCACCCCCTAATACTGTTATACACAGCACCCCCTAATAGTGTTATACACAGCACCCCCCTAATAATTTAATACACAGCACCCCCCTAATAGTGTTATACACAGCACCCCCCTAATAGTTTAATACAAAGCACCCCCCTAATAGTTTAATACACAGCACCCCCCTAATAATTTAATACACAGCACCCCCTAATAGTGTTATACACAGCACCCCCTAATAGTGTTATACACAGCAACTCCCTAATAGTGTTATACACAGCACCCCAATAATAGTGTTATACACAGCACCCCCCTAATATTTTAATACACAGCGCCCCCCTAGTAGTGTTATACACAGCACCCACCTAATAGTTTAATACACAGCACCCCCCTAATAGTGTTATACACAGCACCCCCCTAATAGTTTAATACACAGCACCCCCCTAATAGTTTAATACACAGCACCCCCCTAATAATTTAATACACAGCACCCCCTAATAGTGTTATACACAGCACCCCCCTAATAGTGTTATACACAGCACCTCCCTAATAGTGTTATACACAGCACCCCCCTAATAATTTAATACACAGCACCCCCCTAATAGTGTTATACACAGCACCCCCCCTAATAGTTTTATACACAGCACCCCCCTAATAATTTAATACACAGCACCCCCCTAATAGTTTATTACACAGCACCCACCTAATAGTGTTATACACAGCACCCCCCTAATAGTGTTATACACAGCACCCCAATAATAGTGTTATACACAGCACCCCCCTAATATTTTAATACACAGCGCCCCCCTAATAGTGTTATACACAGCACCCCCCTAATAGTGTTATACACAGCACCCCCCTAATAGTTTAATAAACAGCACCCCAATAATAGTGTTATACACAGCACCCCCCTAATAGTTTTATACACAGCACCCCCCTAATAGTGTTATACACAGCACCCCCCTAATAGTGTTATACACAGCACCCCCCTAATACTGTTATACACAGCACCCCAATAATAGTGTTATATACAGCACTCCCCTAATATTTTAATACACAGTGCCCCCCCTAATAGTGTTATACACAGCACCCCCCTAATAGTTTAATACACAGCACCCCCCTAATAGTGTTATACACAGCACCCCCCTAATAGTGTTATACACAGCACCCCCCTAATAATTTAATACACAGCACCCCCCTAATAGTTTATTACACAGCACCCACCTAATAGTGTTATACACAGCACCCCCCTAATAGTGTTATACACAGCACCCCAATAATAGTGTTATACACAGCACCCCCCTAATATTTTAATACACAGCGCCCCCCTAATAGTGTTATACACAGCACCCCCCTAATAGTGTTATACACAGCACCCCCCTAATAGTTTAATAAACAGCACCCCAATAATAGTGTTATACACAGCACCCCCCTAATAGTTTTATACACAGCACCCCCCTAATAGTGTTATACACAGCACCCCCCTAATAGTTTAATACACAGCACGCCCCTAATAATTTAATACACAGCACCCCCCTAATAATTTAATACACAGCACCCCCTAATAATTTAATACACAGCACCCCCCTAATAGTGTTATACACAGCACCCCCATAATAGTGTTATACACAGCACCTCCCTAATAGTGTTATACACAGCACCCCCCTAATAGTTTAATACACAGCACCCCCCAATAGTGTTATACACAGCACTCCAATAATAGTGTTATACACAGCACCCCCCTAATATTTTAATACACAGCGCCCCCCTAATAGTGTTATACACAGCACCCCCCTAATAGTTTAATACACAGCACCCCCCTAATAGTGTTATACACAGCACCCCCCTAATAGTGTTATACACAGCACCCCCCTAATATTTTAATACACAGCGCCCCCCTAATAGTGTTATACACAGCACCCCCCTAATAGTGTTATACACAGCACCCCCCTAATAGTGTTATACACAGCACCCCCCTAATAGTTTAATAAACAGCACCCCAATAATAGTGTTATACACAGCACCCCCTAATAATTTAATACACAGCACCCCCTAATAGTGTTATACACAGCACCCCCCTAATAGTGTTATACACAGCAACTCCCTAATAGTGTTATACACAGCACCCCAATAATAGTCTTATACACAGCACCCCCCTAATATTTTAATTCACAGCGCCCCCCTAATAGTGTTATACACAGCACCCCCCTAATAGTTTAATACACAGCACCCCCCTAATAGTGTTATACACAGCACCCCCCTAATAGTTTAATACACAGCACCCCCCTAATAGTTTAATACACAGCACCCCCCTAATAATTTAATACACAGCACCCCCCTAATAGTTTAATACACAGCACCCACCTAATAGTGTTATACACAGCACCCCCCTAATAGTGTTATACACAGCACCCCCCTAATAGTTTAATAAACAGCACCCCAATAATAGTGTTATACACAGCACCCCCTAATAGTTTAATACACTGCACCCCCCTAATAGTGTTATACACAGCACCCCCCTAATAGTTTAATACACAGCACCCCCCTAATACTGTTATACACAGCACCCCCTAATAATTTAATACACAGCACCCCCCTAATAGTGTTATACACAGCACCCCCCTAATAGTTTAATAAACAGCACCCCAATAATAGTGTTATACACAGCACCCCCCTAATAGTTTTATACACAGCACCCCCCTAATAGTGTTATACACAGCACCCCCCTAATAGTGTTATACACAGCACCCCCCTAATACTGTTATACACAGCACCCCAATAATAGTGTTATATACAGCACTCCCCTAATATTTTAATACACAGTGCCCCCCCTAATAGTGTTATACACAGCACCCCCCTAATAGTTTAATACACAGCACCCCCCTAATAGTGTTATACACAGCACCCCCCTAATAGTGTTATACACAGCACCCCCCTAATAATTTAATACACAGCACCCCCCTAATAGTTTATTACACAGCACCCACCTAATAGTGTTATACACAGCACCCCCCTAATAGTGTTATACACAGCACCCCAATAATAGTGTTATACACAGCACCCCCCTAATATTTTAATACACAGCGCCCCCCTAATAGTGTTATACACAGCACCCCCCTAATAGTGTTATACACAGCACCCCCCTAATAGTTTAATAAACAGCACCCCAATAATAGTGTTATACACAGCACCCCCCTAATAGTTTTATACACAGCACCCCCCTAATAGTGTTATACACAGCACCCCCCTAATAGTTTAATACACAGCACGCCCCTAATAATTTAATACACAGCACCCCCCTAATAATTTAATACACAGCACCCCCTAATAATTTAATACACAGCACCCCCCTAATAGTGTTATACACAGCACCCCCATAATAGTGTTATACACAGCACCTCCCTAATAGTGTTATACACAGCACCCCCCTAATAGTTTAATACACAGCACCCCCCAATAGTGTTATACACAGCACTCCAATAATAGTGTTATACACAGCACCCCCCTAATATTTTAATACACAGCGCCCCCCTAATAGTGTTATACACAGCACCCCCCTAATAGTTTAATACACAGCACCCCCCTAATAGTGTTATACACAGCACCCCCCTAATAGTGTTATACACAGCACCCCCCTAATATTTTAATACACAGCGCCCCCCTAATAGTGTTATACACAGCACCCCCCTAATAGTGTTATACACAGCACCCCCCTAATAGTGTTATACACAGCACCCCCCTAATAGTTTAATAAACAGCACCCCAATAATAGTGTTATACACAGCACCCCCTAATAATTTAATACACAGCACCCCCTAATAGTGTTATACACAGCACCCCCCTAATAGTGTTATACACAGCAACTCCCTAATAGTGTTATACACAGCACCCCAATAATAGTCTTATACACAGCACCCCCCCTAATATTTTAATTCACAGCGCCCCCCTAATAGTGTTATACACAGCACCCCCCTAATAGTTTAATACACAGCACCCCCCTAATAGTGTTATACACAGCACCCCCCTAATAGTTTAATACACAGCACCCCCCTAATAGTTTAATACACAGCACCCCCCTAATAATTTAATACACAGCACCCCCCTAATAGTTTAATACACAGCACCCACCTAATAGTGTTATACACAGCACCCCCCTAATAGTGTTATACACAGCACCCCCCTAATAGTTTAATAAACAGCACCCCAATAATAGTGTTATACACAGCACCCCCTAATAGTTTAATACACTGCACCCCCCTAATAGTGTTATACACAGCACCCCCCTAATAGTTTAATACACAGCACCCCCCTAATACTGTTATACACAGCACCCCCTAATAATTTAATACACAGCACCCCCCTAATAGTTTAATACACAGCATCCCCCTAATAGTGTTATAAACAGCACCCCCCTAATAGTGTTATACACAGCACCCCCCTAATAGTTTAATACACAGCACCCCCCTAATAGTTTTATACACAGCACCCCCCTAATAGTGTTAAACACAGCACCCCCCTAATAGTTTAATACACAGCACCCCCCTAATAGTTTAATACACAGCACCCCCCTAATAGTTTAATACACAGCACCCCCCTAATAATTTAATACAAAGCACCCCCCTAATAGTGTTATACACAGCACCCCCCTAATAGTTTAATACACAGCACCCCCCTAATAGTTTAATACACAGCACCCCCCTAATAATTTAATACACAGCACCCCCCTAATAGTGTTATACACAGCACCTCTCTAATAGTGTTATACACAGCACCCCCCTAATAGTTTAATACACAGCACCTCCTAATGGTGTTATACACAGCACCCCAATAATAGTGTTATACACAGCACCCCCCTAATAGTTTAATACACAACACCCCCCTAATAGTTTAATACACAGCACCCCCCTAATAATTTAATACACAGCACCCCCCTAATAGTGTTATACACAGCACCCCCCTAATAGTGTTATACACAGCACCTCCCTAATAGTGTTATACACAGCACCCCCCTAATAGTTTAATACACAGCACCCCCCTAATAGTTTAATACACAGCACCCCCCTAATAGTGTTATACACAGCACCCCCCTAATAGTTTAATACACAGCACCCCCCTAATAGTTTAATACACAGCACCCCCCTAATAATTTAATACACAGCACCCCCTAATAGTGTTATACACAGCACCTCCCTAATAGTGTTATACACAGCACCCCCCTAATAATTTAATACACAGCACCCCCCTAATAGTGTTATACACAGCGCCCCCCTAATAGTGTTATACACAGCATCCCCCTAATAATTTAATACACAGCACCCCCCTAATAGTTTAATACACAGCACCCCCCTAATAGTTTAATACACAGCACCCCCTAATAGTGTTATACACAGCACCCCCCTAATAGTTTAATACACAGCACCCCCCTAATACTGTTATACACAGCACCCCCCTAATACTGTTATACACAGCACCCCCCTAATAGTGTTATACACAGCACCCCCCTAATAATTTAATACACAGCACCCCCTTAATAGTGTTATACACAGCACCCCAATAATATTGTTATACTCAGCACCCCAATATTTTAATACACAGCGCCCCCTAATAGTGTTATACACAGCACCCCCCTAATAGTGTTATACACAGCACCCCCCTAATAATTTAATACACAGCACCCCCCTAATAGTTTAATACACAGCACTCCCCTTAATAGTAATATACACAGCACCCCCTAATAGTGTTATACACAGCACCCCCCTAATAATTTAATACACTGCACCCCCCTAATAATTTAATACACAGCACCCCCCTAATAGTTTAATACACAGCACCCCCCTAATAGTTTAATACACAGCACCCCCCGAATAGTTTAATACACAGCACCCCCCTAATAATTTAATACACAGCACTCCCTAATAGTGTTATACACAGCACCCCCCTAATAGTTTAATACACAGCACCCCCCTAATAGTTTAATACACAGCACCCCCCTAATAATTTAATAAACAGCACCCCCCTAATAGTGTTATACACAACACCCCCTAATAGTGTTATACACAGCACCCCCCTATTAGTGTCATACACAGCACCCCCCTAATAGTTTAATACACAGCACTACCCTAATAGTGTTATACACAGCACCTCCCTAATAGTGTTATACACAGCACCCCTCTAATAGTTTAATACACAGCACCCCCTAGTAGTGTTATACACAGCACCCCCCTAATAATTTTATACACAGCACCCCCCTAATAGTTTTATACACAGCACCCCCCTAATAGTTTAATACACAGCACCCCCCTAATAGTGTTATACACAGCACCCCCCTAATAGTTTAATACACAGCACCCCCCTAATAGTGTTATACACAGAACCCCCTAATAGTGTTATACACAGCACCCCCCTAATAGTGTTATACACAGCACCCCCCTAATAGTGTTATAAACAGCACCCCCCTAATAATTTAATACACAGCACCCCCCTAATACTGTTATACACAGCACCCCCTAATAGTGTTATACACAGCACCCCCCTAATAGTGTTATACACAGCACCCCCCTAATAGTTTAATACAAAGCACTCCCCTAATAGTTTAATACACAGCACCCCCCTAATAATTTAATACACAGCACCCCCTAATAGTGTTATACACAGCACCCCAATAATAGTGTTATACACAGCACCCCCCTAATATTTTAATACACAGCGCCCCCCTAATAGTGTTATACACAGCACCCCCCTAATAGTTTAATACACAGCACCCCCCTAATAGTGTTATACACAGCACCCCCCTAATAGTTTAATACACAGCACCCCCCTAATAGTTTAATACACAGCACCCCCCTAATAGTTTAATACACAGCACCCCCCTAATAGTTTAATACACAGCACCCCCCTAATAATTTAATACACAGCACCCCCTAATAGTGTTATACACAGCACCCCCCTAATAGTGTTATACACAGCACCTCCCTAATAGTGTTATACACAGCTACCCCCTAATAATTTAATACACAGCACCCCCCTAATAGTGTTATACACAGCACCCCCCTAATAGTGTCATACACAGCACCCCCCTAATAATTTAATACACAGCACCCCCCTAATAGTTTAATACACAGCACCCACCTAATAGTGTTATATACAGCACCCCCCTAATAGTTTAATAAACAGCACCCCAATAATAGTGTTATACACAGCACCCCCCTAATAGTTTAATACACAGCACCCCCCTAATAGTGTTATACACAGCACCCCCCTAATAGTGTTATACACAGCACCCCCCTAATAGTTTAATACACAGCACCCCCCTAATACTGTTATACACAGCACCCCCCTAATAATTTAATACACAGCATCCCCCTAATAGTGTAATAAACAGCACCCCCCTAATAGTGTTATACACAGCACCCCCCTAATAGTTTAATACACAGCACCCCCCTAATAGTTTTATACACAGCACCCCCCTAATAGTGTTATCCACAGCACCCCAATAATAGTGTTATACACAGCACCCCCCTAATATTTTAATACACAGCGCCCCCCTAATAGTGTTATACACAGCACCCCCCTAATAGTTTAATAAACAGCACCCCCCTAATAGTGTTAAACACAGCACCCCCCTAATAGTGTTATACACAGCACCCCCCTAATATTTTAATACACAGCACCCCCCTAATAGTTTAATACACAGCACCCCCCTAATAGTGTTATATACAGCACCCCCCTAATAGTGTTATACACAGCACCCCCCTAATAAGTTAATACACAGCACCCCCCTAATAGTGTTATACACAGCACCCCCCTAATAGTGTTATACACAGCACCTCCCTAATAGTGTTATACACAGCACCCCCCTAATACTGTTATACACAGCACCCCCCTAATAGTGTTATACACAGCACCCCCTAATAATTTAATACACAGCACCCCCCTAATAGTGTTATACACAGCACCCCCCTAATAGTTTAATACACAGCACCCCCCTAATAGTTTAATACACAGCACCCCCCTAATAATTTAATACACAGCACCCCCTAATAGTGTTATACACAGCACCCCCCTAATAGTGTTATACACAGCAACTCCCTAATAGTGTTATACACAGCACCCCAATAATAGTGTTATACACAGCACCCCCCTAATATTTTAATACACAGCGCCCCCTAATAGTGTTATACACAGCACCCCCTAATAGTTTAATACACAGCACCCCCCTAATAGTGTTATACACAGCACCCCCCTAATAGTGTTATACACAGCACCCCCCTAATAATTTAATACACAGCACCCCCCTAATAGTTTAATATACAGCACCCCCCTAGTAGTGTTATACACAGCACCCCCCTAATAATTTAATACACAGCACCCCCCTAATAGTTTAATACACAGCACCCCCCTAATAGTTTAATACACAGCACCCCCCTAATAGTGTTATACACAGCATCCCCCTAATAGTTTAATACACAGCACCCCAATAATAGTGTTATACACAGCACCCCCTAACAGTTTAATACACAGCACCCCCCTAATAGTGTTATACACAGCACCCCCCTAATAGTGTTATACACAGCACCCCCTAATAGTGTTATACACAGCACCCCCCTAATAGTGTTATACACAGCACCCCCCTAATAGTTTAATACACAGCACCCCCCTAATAGTCTAATACACAGCACCCCCTAATAATTTAATACACAGCACCCCCCTAATAGTGATATACACAGCACCCCAATATTTTAATACACAGCTCCCCCCTAATAGTGTTATACACAGCACCCCCCTAATAGTGTTATACACAGCACCCCCCTAATAATTTAATACACAGCACCCCCCTAATCGTTTAATACACAGCACCCCCCTAATAGTGTTATACACAGCACCCCCCTAATAGTGTTATACACAGCACCCCCCTAATAATTTAATACACAGCACCCCCTAATAGTTTAATACACAACACCACCCTAATAGTTTAATACACAGCACCCCCCTAATAATTTAATACACAGCACCCCCCTAATAGTGTTATACACAGCACCCCCCTAATAGTGTTATAAACAGCACCCCCCTAATAGTGTTATACACAGCACCCCCCTAATAGTTTAATACACAGAACGCCCCTAATAGTTTAATACACAGCACCCCCCTAATAATTTAATAAACAGCACCCCCCTAATAGTGTTATACACAGCACCCCCTAGTAGTGTTATACACAGCACCCCCCTAATAATTTAATACACAGCACCCCCCTAATAGTGTTATACACAGCACCCCCCTAATAGTTTAATACACAGCACCCCCTAATAGTTTAATACACAGCACCCCCCTAATAGTTTAATACACAGCACCCCCCTAATAGTTTAATACACAGCACCCCCCTAATAGTTTAATACACAGCACCCCCCTAATAATTTAATACACAACACCCCCCTAATAGTGTTATACACAGCACCCCCCTAATAGTTTAATACACAGCACCCCCCTAATAGTCTAATACACAGCACCCCCTAATAATTTAATACACAGCACCCCCCTAATAGTGATATACACAGCACCCCAATATTTTAATACACAGCTCCCCCCTAATAGTGTTATACACAGCACCCCCCTAATAGTGTTATACACAGCACCCCCCTAATAATTTAATACACAGCACCCCCCTAATCGTTTAATACACAGCACCCCCCTAATAGTGTTATACACAGCACCCCCCTAATAGTGTTATACACAGCACCCCCCTAATAATTTAATACACAGCACCCCCCTAATAGTTTAATACACAACACCACCCTAATAGTTTAATACACAGCACCCCCCTAATAATTTAATACACAGCACCCCCCTAATAGTGTTATACACAGCACCCCCCTAATAGTGTTATAAACAGCACCCCCCTAATAGTGTTATACACAGCACCCCCCCTAATAGTTTAATACACAGCACCCCCCTAATAGTTTAATACACAGCACCCCCCTAATAATTTAATAAACAGCACCCCCCTAATAGTGTTATACACAGCACCCCCTAGTAGTGTTATACACAGCACCCCCCTAATAATTTAATACACAGCACCCCCCTAATAGTGTTATACACAGCACCCCCCTAATAGTTTAATACACAGCACCCCCTAATAGTTTAATACACAGCACCCCCCTAATAGTTTAATACACAGCACCCCCCTAATAATTTAATACACAGCACCCCCCTAATAGTGTTATACACAGCACCTCCCTAATAGTGTTATACACAGCACCCCCCTAATAGTTTAATACACAGCACCCCCCAATAGTGTTATACACAGCACCCCAATAATAGTGTTATACACAGCACCCCCCTAATATATTTTAATACACAGCGCCCCCCTAATAGTGTTATACACAGCACCCCCCTAATAGTTTAAAACACAGCACCCCCCTAATAGTTTAATACACAGCACCCCCTAATAGTGTTATACACAGCACCCCCCTAATAGTTTAAAACACAGCACCCCCCTAATATTGTTATACACAGCACCCCCCTAATACTGTTATACACAGCACCCCCTAATAGTGTTATACACAGCACCCCCCCTAATAATTTAATACACAGCACCCCCCTAATAGTGTTATACACAGCACCCCAATAATATTGTTATACTCAGCACCCCAATATTTTAATACACAGCGCCCCCTAATAGTGTTATACACAGCACCCCCCCTAATAGTGTTATACACAGCACCCCCCTAATAATTTAATACACAGCACCCCCCTAATAGTTTAATACACAGCACCCCCCTAATAGTGTTATACACAGCACCCCCCTAATAGTGTTATACACAGCACCCCCCAATAGTGTTATACACAGCACCCCAATAATAGTGTTATACACAGCACCCCCCTAATATATTTTAATACACAGCGCCCCCCTAATAGTTTAATACACAGCACCTCCCTAATAGTGTTATACACAGCACCCCCCTAATAGTTTAATACACAGCACCTCCCTAATAGTGTTATACACAGCACCCCCCTAATAGTTTAATACACAGCACCCCCCAATAGTGTTATACACAGCACCCCAATAATAGTGTTATACACAGCACCCCCCTAATATATTTTAATACACAGCGCCCCCCTAATATTGTTATACACAGCACCCCCCTAATAGTGTTATACACAGCACCCCCCTAATAGTGTTATACACAGCACCCCCCTAATATTTTAATACACAGCGCCCCCCTAATAGTGTTATACACAGCACCCCCCTAATAGTGTTATACACAGCACCCCCCTAATAGTGTTATACACAGCACCCCCCTAATAGTTTAATACACAGCACCCCCAAATAGTGTTATACACAGCACCCCCTAATAATTTAATACACAGCACCCCCCTAATAATTTAATACACAGCACCCCCTAATAGTGTTATACACAGCACCCCCCTAATAGTGTTATACACAGCAACTCCCTAATAGTGTTATACACAGCACCCCAATAATAGTGTTATACACAGCACCCCCCTAATATTTTAATTCACAGCGCCCCCCTAATAGTGTTATACACAGCACCCCCCTAATAGTTTAATACACAGCACCCCCCTAATAGTGTTATACACAGCACCCCCCTAATAGTTTTATACACAGCACCCCCCTAATAGTTTAATACACAGCACCCCCCTAATAATTTAATACACAGCACCCCCTAATAGTGTTATACACAGCACCTCCCTAATAGTGTTATACACAGCACCCCCCTAATAATTTAATACACAGCACCCCCCTAATAGTGTTATACACAGCGCCCCCCTAATAGTGTTATACACAGCACCCCCCTAATAATTTAATACACAGCACCCCCCTAATAGTTTAATACACAGCACCCACCTAATAGTGTTATACACAGCACCCCCCTAATAGTGTTATACACAGCACCCCCCTAATAGTTTAATAAACAGCACCCCAATAATAGTGTTATACACAGCACCCCCTAATAGTTTAATACACAGCACCCCCCTAATAGTGTTATACACAGCACCCCCCTAATAGTTTAATACACAGCACCCCCCTAATACTGTTATACACAGCACCCCCTAATAATTTAATACACAGCACCCCCCTAATAGTTTAATACACAGCATCCCCCTAATAGTGTTATAAACAGCACCCCCCTAATAGTGTTATACACAGCACCCCCCTAATAGTTTAATACACAGCACCCCCCTAATAGTTTTATACACAGCACCCCCCTAATAGTGTTAAACACAGCACCCCCCTAATAGTTTAATACACAGCACCCCCCTAATAGTTTAATACACAGCACCCCCCTAATAGTTTAATACACAGCACCCCCCTAATAATTTAATACAAAGCACCCCCCTAATAGTGTTATACACAGCACCCCCCCTAATAGTTTAATACACAGCACCCCCCTAATAGTTTAATACACAGCACCCCCCTAATAGTGTTATAGACAGCACCCCCCTAATAGTGTTATGCACAGCACCCCCCTAATAGTTTAATACACAGCACCCCCTAATAGTGTTATACACAGCACCCCAATAATAGTGTTATACACAGCACCCCCCTAATAATTTAATACACAGCACCCCCCTAATAGTGTTATACACAGCACCTCCCTAATAGTGTTATACACAGCACCCCCCTAATAGTTTAATACACAGCACCCCCAAATAGTGTTATACACAGCACCCCAATAATAGTGTTATACACAGCACCCCCCTAATATTTTAATACACAGCGCCCCCCTAATAGTGTTATACACAGCACCCCCTAATAGTTTAATACACAGCACCCCCCTAATAGTTTAATACACAGCACCCCCCTAATAGTTTAATACACAGCACCCCCTAATAGTGTTATACACAGCATTCCCCTAATAGTTTAATACACAGCACCCCCCTAATACTGTTATACACAGCACCCCCCTAATACTGTTATACACAGCACCCCCCTAATAGTGTTATACACAGCACCCCCCTAATAATTTAATACACAGCACCTCCCTAATAGTGTTATACACAGCACCCCAATAATATTGTTATACTCAGCACCCCAATATTTTAATACACAGCGCCCCCCTAATAGTGTTATACACAGCACCCCCCTAATAGTGTTATACACAGCACCCCCCTAATAATTTAATACACAGCACCCCCCTAATAGTTTAATACACAGCACCCCCCCTAATAGTGTTATACACAGCACCCCCTAATAGTGTTATACACAGCACCCCCCTAATAATTTAATACACAGCACCCCCCTAATAATTTAATACACAGCACCCCCCTAATAGTTTAATACACAGCACCCCCCTAATAGTTTAATACACAGCACCCCCTAATAGTTTAATACACAGCACCCCCCTAATAATTTAATACACAGCACCCCCTAATAGTGTTATACACAGCACCCCCCTAATAGTTTAATACACAGCACCCCCCTAATAATTTAATACACAGCACCCCCTAATAGTGTTATACACAGCACCCCCCTAATGATTTAATACACAGCACCCCCCTAATAGTGTTATACACAGCACCCCAATAATATTGTTATACTCAGCACCCCAATATTTTAATACACAGCTCCCCCTAATAGTGTTATACACAGCACCCCCCTAATAGTGTTATACACAGCACCCCCCTAATAATTTAATACACAGCACCCCCCTAATAGTTTAATACACAGCACCCCCCTAATAGTGTTATACACAGCACCCCCTAATAGTGTTACACACAGCACCCCCCTAATAATTTAATACACAGCACCCCCCTAATAGTGTTATACACAACACCCCCTAATAGTGTTATACACAGCACCTCCCTATTAGTGTCATACACAGCACCCCCCCTAATAGTTTAATACACAGCACTACCCTAATAGTGTTATACACAGCACCTCCCTAATAGTGTTATACACAGCACCCCTCTAATAGTTTAATACACAGCACCCCCCTAGTAGTGTTATACACAGCACCCCCCTAATAATTTTATACACAGCACCCCCCTAATAGTTTCATACACAGCACCCCCCTAATAGTTTAATACACAGCACCCCCCTAATAGTGTCATACACAGCACCCCCCTAATAATTTAATACACAGCACCCCCCTAATAGTTTAATACACAGCACCCACCTAATAGTGTTATATACAGCACCCCCCTAATAGTTTAATAAACAGCACCCCAATAATAGTGTTATACACAGCACCCCCCTAATAGTTTAATACACAGCACCCCCCTAATAGTGTTATACACAGCACCCCCCTAATAGTGTTATACACAGCACCCCCCTAATAGTTTAATACACAGCACCCCCCTAATACTGTTATACACAGCACCCCCCTAATAATTTAATACACAGCATCCCCCTAATAGTGTAATAAACAGCACCCCCCTAATAGTGTTATACACAGCACCCCCCTAATAGTTTAATACACAGCACCCCCCTAATAGTTTTATACACAGCACCCCCCTAATAGTGTTATCCACAGCACCCCAATAATAGTGTTATACACAGCACCCCCCTAATATTTTAATACACAGCGCCCCCCTAATAGTGTTATACACAGCACCCCCCCTAATAGTTTAATACACAGCACCCCCCTAATAGTGTTAAACACAGCACCCCCCTAATAGTGTTATACACAGCACCCCCCTAATATTTTAATACACAGCACCCCCCCTAATAGTTTAATACACAGCACCCCCCTAATAGTGTTATATACAGCACCCCCCTAATAGTGTTATACACAGCACCCCCCTAATAAGTTAATACACAGCACCCCCCTAATAGTGTTATACACAGCACCCCCCTAATAGTGTTATACACAGCACCTCCCTAATAGTGTTATACACAGCACCCCCCTAATACTGTTATACACAGCACCCCCCTAATAGTGTTATACACAGCACCCCCTAATAATTTAATACACAGCACCCCCCTAATAGTGTTATACACAGCACCCCCCTAATAGTTTAATACACAGCACCCCCCTAATAGTTTAATACACAGCACCCCCCTAATAATTTAATACACAGCACCCCCTAATAGTGTTATACACAGCACCCCCCTAATAGTGTTATACACAGCAACTCCCTAATAGTGTTATACACAGCACCCCAATAATAGTGTTATACACAGCACCCCCCTAATATTTTAATACACAGCGCCCCCTAATAGTGTTATACACAGCACCCCCTAATAGTTTAATACACAGCACCCCCCTAATAGTGTTATACACAGCACCCCCCTAATAGTGTTATACACAGCACCCCCCTAATAATTTAATACACAGCACCCCCCTAATAGTTTAATATACAGCACCCCCCTAGTAGTGTTATACACAGCACCCCCCTAATAATTTAATACACAGCACCCCCCTAATAGTTTAATACACAGCACCCCCCTAATAGTTTAATACACAGCACCCCCCTAATAGTGTTATACACAGCATCCCCCTAATAGTTTAATACACAGCACCCCAATAATAGTGTTATACACAGCACCCCCCTAACAGTTTAATACACAGCACCCCCCTAATAGTGTTATACACAGCACCCCCCTAATAGTGTTATACACAGCACCCCCTAATAGTGTTATACACAGCACCCCCCTAATAGTGTTATACACAGCACCCCCCTAATAGTTTAATACACAGCACCCCCCTAATAGTCTAATACACAGCACCCCCTAATAATTTAATACACAGCACCCCCCTAATAGTGATATACACAGCACCCCAATATTTTAATACACAGCTCCCCCCTAATAGTGTTATACACAGCACCCCCCTAATAGTGTTATACACAGCACCCCCCTAATAATTTAATACACAGCACCCCCCTAATCGTTTAATACACAGCACCCCCCTAATAGTGTTATACACAGCACCCCCCTAATAGTGTTATACACAGCACCCCCCTAATAATTTAATACACAGCACCCCCTAATAGTTTAATACACAACACCACCCTAATAGTTTAATACACAGCACCCCCCTAATAATTTAATACACAGCACCCCCCTAATAGTGTTATACACAGCACCCCCCTAATAGTGTTATAAACAGCACCCCCCTAATAGTGTTATACACAGCACCCCCCTAATAGTTTAATACACAGAACGCCCCTAATAGTTTAATACACAGCACCCCCCTAATAATTTAATAAACAGCACCCCCCTAATAGTGTTATACACAGCACCCCCTAGTAGTGTTATACACAGCACCCCCCTAATAATTTAATACACAGCACCCCCCTAATAGTGTTATACACAGCACCCCCCTAATAGTTTAATACACAGCACCCCCTAATAGTTTAATACACAGCACCCCCCTAATAGTTTAATACACAGCACCCCCCTAATAGTTTAATACACAGCACCCCCCTAATAGTTTAATACACAGCACCCCCCTAATAATTTAATACACAACACCCCCCTAATAGTGTTATACACAGCACCCCCCTAATAGTTTAATACACAGCACCCCCCTAATAGTCTAATACACAGCACCCCCTAATAATTTAATACACAGCACCCCCCTAATAGTGATATACACAGCACCCCAATATTTTAATACACAGCTCCCCCCTAATAGTGTTATACACAGCACCCCCCTAATAGTGTTATACACAGCACCCCCCTAATAATTTAATACACAGCACCCCCCTAATCGTTTAATACACAGCACCCCCCTAATAGTGTTATACACAGCACCCCCCTAATAGTGTTATACACAGCACCCCCCTAATAATTTAATACACAGCACCCCCCTAATAGTTTAATACACAACACCACCCTAATAGTTTAATACACAGCACCCCCCTAATAATTTAATACACAGCACCCCCCTAATAGTGTTATACACAGCACCCCCCTAATAGTGTTATAAACAGCACCCCCCTAATAGTGTTATACACAGCACCCCCCTAATAGTTTAATACACAGCACCCCCCTAATAGTTTAATACACAGCACCCCCCTAATAATTTAATAAACAGCACCCCCCTAATAGTGTTATACACAGCACCCCCTAGTAGTGTTATACACAGCACCCCCCTAATAATTTAATACACAGCACCCCCCTAATAGTGTTATACACAGCACCCCCCTAATAGTTTAATACACAGCACCCCCTAATAGTTTAATACACAGCACCCCCCCTAATAGTTTAATACACAGCACCCCCCTAATAATTTAATACACAGCACCCCCCTAATAGTGTTATACACAGCACCTCCCTAATAGTGTTATACACAGCACCCCCCTAATAGTTTAATACACAGCACCCCCCAATAGTGTTATACACAGCACCCCAATAATAGTGTTATACACAGCACCCCCCTATTATTTTAATACACAGCGCCCCCCCTAATAGTGTTATACACAGCACCCCCCTAATAGTTTAAAACACAGCACCCCCCTAATAGTTTAATACACAGCACCCCCTAATAGTGTTATACACAGCACCCCCCTAATAGTTTAAAACACAGCACCCCCCTAATATTGTTATACACAGCACCCCCCTAATACTGTTATACACAGCACCCCCTAATAGTGTTATACACAGCACCCCCCTAATAATTTAATACACAGCACCCCCCTAATAGTGTTATACACAGCACCCCAATAATATTGTTATACTCAGCACCCCAATATTTTAATACACAGCGCCCCCTAATAGTGTTATACACAGCACCCCCCCTAATAGTGTTATACACAGCACCCCCCTAATAATTTAATACACAGCACCCCCCTAATAGTTTAATACACAGCACCCCCCTAATAGTGTTATACACAGCACCCCCCTAATAGTGTTATACACAGCACCCCCCCAATAGTGTTATACACAGCACCCCAATAATAGTGTTATACACAGCACCCCCCTAATATATTTTAATACACAGCGCCCCCCTAATAGTTTAATACACAGCACCTCCCTAATAGTGTTATACACAGCACCCCCCTAATAGTTTAATACACAGCACCTCCCTAATAGTGTTATACACAGCACCCCCCTAATAGTTTAATACACAGCACCCCCCAATAGTGTTATACACAGCACCCCAATAATAGTGTTATACACAGCACCCCCCTAATATATTTTAATACACAGCGCCCCCCTAATATTGTTATACACAGCACCCCCCTAATAGTGTTATACACAGCACCCCCCTAATAGTGTTATACACAGCACCCCCCCTAATATTTTAATACACAGCGCCCCCCTAATAGTGTTATACACAGCACCCCCCCTAATAGTGTTATACACAGCACCCCCCTAATAGTGTTATACACAGCACCCCCCTAATAGTTTAATACACAGCACCCCCAAATAGTGTTATACACAGCACCCCCTAATAATTTAATACACAGCACCCCCCTAATAATTTAATACACAGCACCCCCTAATAGTGTTATACACAGCACCCCCCTAATAGTGTTATACACAGCAACTCCCTAATAGTGTTATACACAGCACCCCAATAATAGTGTTATACACAGCACCCCCCTAATATTTTAATTCACAGCGCCCCCCTAATAGTGTTATACACAGCACCCCCCTAATAGTTTAATACACAGCACCCCCCTAATAGTGTTATACACAGCACCCCCCTAATAGTTTTATACACAGCACCCCCCTAATAGTTTAATACACAGCACCCCCCTAATAATTTAATACACAGCACCCCCTAATAGTGTTATACACAGCACCTCCCTAATAGTGTTATACACAGCACCCCCCTAATAATTTAATACACAGCACCCCCCTAATAGTGTTATACACAGCGCCCCCCTAATAGTGTTATACACAGCACCCCCCTAATAATTTAATACACAGCACCCCCCTAATAGTTTAATACACAGCACCCACCTAATAGTGTTATACACAGCACCCCCCTAATAGTGTTATACACAGCACCCCCCTAATAGTTTAATAAACAGCACCCCAATAATAGTGTTATACACAGCACCCCCTAATAGTTTAATACACAGCACCCCCCTAATAGTGTTATACACAGCACCCCCCTAATAGTTTAATACACAGCACCCCCCTAATACTGTTATACACAGCACCCCCTAATAATTTAATACACAGCACCCCCCTAATAGTTTAATACACAGCATCCCCCTAATAGTGTTATAAACAGCACCCCCCTAATAGTGTTATACACAGCACCCCCCTAATAGTTTAATACACAGCACCCCCCTAATAGTTTTATACACAGCACCCCCCTAATAGTGTTAAACACAGCACCCCCCTAATAGTTTAATACACAGCACCCCCCTAATAGTTTAATACACAGCACCCCCCTAATAGTTTAATACACAGCACCCCCCTAATAATTTAATACAAAGCACCCCCCTAATAGTGTTATACACAGCACCCCCCTAATAGTTTAATACACAGCACCCCCCTAATAGTTTAATACACAGCACCCCCCTAATAGTGTTATAGACAGCACCCCCCTAATAGTGTTATGCACAGCACCCCCCTAATAGTTTAATACACAGCACCCCCTAATAGTGTTATACACAGCACCCCAATAATAGTGTTATACACAGCACCCCCCTAATAATTTAATACACAGCACCCCCCTAATAGTGTTATACACAGCACCTCCCTAATAGTGTTATACACAGCACCCCCCTAATAGTTTAATACACAGCACCCCCAAATAGTGTTATACACAGCACCCCAATAATAGTGTTATACACAGCACCCCCCTAATATTTTAATACACAGCGCCCCCCTAATAGTGTTATACACAGCACCCCCTAATAGTTTAATACACAGCACCCCCCTAATAGTTTAATACACAGCACCCCCCTAATAGTTTAATACACAGCACCCCCTAATAGTGTTATACACAGCATTCCCCTAATAGTTTAATACACAGCACCCCCCTAATACTGTTATACACAGCACCCCCCTAATACTGTTATACACAGCACCCCCCTAATAGTGTTATACACAGCACCCCCCTAATAATTTAATACACAGCACCCCCCTAATAGTGTTATACACAGCACCCCAATAATATTGTTATACTCAGCACCCCAATATTTTAATACACAGCGCCCCCTAATAGTGTTATACACAGCACCCCCCTAATAGTGTTATACACAGCACCCCCCTAATAATTTAATACACAGCACCCCCCTAATAGTTTAATACACAGCACCCCCCTAATAGTGTTATACACAGCACCCCCTAATAGTGTTATACACAGCACCCCCCTAATAATTTAATACACAGCACCCCCCTAATAATTTAATACACAGCACCCCCCTAATAGTTTAATACACAGCACCCCCCTAATAGTTTAATACACAGCACCCCCTAATAGTTTAATACACAGCACCCCCCTAATAATTTAATACACAGCACCCCCTAATAGTGTTATACACAGCACCCCCCTAATAGTTTAATACACAGCACCCCCCTAATAATTTAATACACAGCACCCCCTAATAGTGTTATACACAGCACCCCCCTAATGATTTAATACACAGCACCCCCCTAATAGTGTTATACACAGCACCCCAATAATATTGTTATACTCAGCACCCCAATATTTTAATACACAGCTCCCCCTAATAGTGTTATACACAGCACCCCCCTAATAGTGTTATACACAGCACCCCCCTAATAATTTAATACACAGCACCCCCCTAATAGTTTAATACACAGCACCCCCCTAATAGTGTTATACACAGCACCCCCTAATAGTGTTACACACAGCACCCCCCTAATAATTTAATACACAGCACCCCCCTAATAGTGTTATACACAACACCCCCTAATAGTGTTATACACAGCACCTCCCTATTAGTGTCATACACAGCACCCCCCCTAATAGTTTAATACACAGCACTACCCTAATAGTGTTATACACAGCACCTCCCTAATAGTGTTATACACAGCACCCCTCTAATAGTTTAATACACAGCACCCCCCTAGTAGTGTTATACACAGCACCCCCCTAATAATTTTATACACAGCACCCCCCCTAATAGTTTCATACACAGCACCCCCCTAATAGTTTAATACACAGCACCCCCCTAATAGTGTTATACGCAGCACCCCCCTAATAGTTTAATACACAGCACCCCCCTAATAGTGTTATACACAGCACCCCCTAATAGTGTTATACACAGCACCCCCCTAATAGTTTAATACACAGCACCCTCCTAATAGTGTTATACACAGCACCCCCCTAATAATTTAATACACAGCACCCCCTAATACTGTTATACACAGCACCCCCTAATAGTGTTATACACAGCACCCCCCTAATAATTTAATACACAGCACCCCCCTAATAGTGTTATACACAGCACCCCCCTAATAGTTTAATACAAAGCACCCCCCTAATAGTTTAATACACAGCACCCCCCTAATAATTTAATACACAGCACCCCCTAATAGTGTTATACACAGCACCCCCTAATAGTGTTATACACAGCAACTCCCTAATAGTGTTATACACAGCACCCCAATAATAGTGTTATACACAGCACCCCCCTAATATTTTAATACACAGCGCCCCCCTAGTAGTGTTATACACAGCACCCACCTAATAGTTTAATACACAGCACCCCCCTAATAGTGTTATACACAGCACCCCCCTAATAGTTTAATACACAGCACCCCCCTAATAGTTTAATACACAGCACCCCCCTAATAATTTAATACACAGCACCCCCTAATAGTGTTATACACAGCACCCCCCTAATAGTGTTATACACAGCACCTCCCTAATAGTGTTATACACAGCACCCCCCTAATAATTTAATACACAGCACCCCCCTAATAGTGTTATACACAGCACCCCCCTAATAGTTTTATACACAGCACCCCCCTAATAATTTAATACACAGCACCCCCCTAATAGTTTATTACACAGCACCCACCTAATAGTGTTATACACAGCACCCCCCTAATAGTGTTATACACAGCACCCCAATAATAGTGTTATACACAGCACCCCCCTAATATTTTAATACACAGCGCCCCCCTAATAGTGTTATACACAGCACCCCCCTAATAGTGTTATACACAGCACCCCCCTAATAGTTTAATAAACAGCACCCCAATAATAGTGTTATACACAGCACCCCCCTAATAGTTTTATACACAGCACCCCCCTAATAGTGTTATACACAGCACCCCCCTAATAGTGTTATACACAGCACCCCCCTAATACTGTTATACACAGCACCCCAATAATAGTGTTATATACAGCACTCCCCTAATATTTTAATACACAGTGCCCCCCTAATAGTGTTATACACAGCACCCCCCTAATAGTTTAATACACAGCACCCCCCTAATAGTGTTATACACAGCACCCCCCTAATAGTGTTATACACAGCACCCCCCTAATAATTTAATACACAGCACCCCCCTAATAGTTTATTACACAGCACCCACCTAATAGTGTTATACACAGCACCCCCCTAATAGTGTTATACACAGCACCCCAATAATAGTGTTATACACAGCACCCCCCTAATATTTTAATACACAGCGCCCCCCTAATAGTGTTATACACAGCACCCCCCTAATAGTGTTATACACAGCACCCCCCTAATAGTTTAATAAACAGCACCCCAATAATAGTGTTATACACAGCACCCCCCTAATAGTTTTATACACAGCACCCCCCTAATAGTGTTATACACAGCACCCCCCTAATAGTTTAATACACAGCACGCCCCTAATAATTTAATACACAGCACCCCCCTAATAATTTAATACACAGCACCCCCTAATAATTTAATACACAGCACCCCCCTAATAGTGTTATACACAGCACCCCCATAATAGTGTTATACACAGCACCTCCCTAATAGTGTTATACACAGCACCCCCCTAATAGTTTAATACACAGCACCCCCCAATAGTGTTATACACAGCACTCCAATAATAGTGTTATACACAGCACCCCCCTAATATTTTAATACACAGCGCCCCCCTAATAGTGTTATACACAGCACCCCCCTAATAGTTTAATACACAGCACCCCCCTAATAGTGTTATACACAGCACCCCCCTAATAGTGTTATACACAGCACCCCCCTAATATTTTAATACACAGCGCCCCCCTAATAGTGTTATACACAGCACCCCCCCTAATAGTGTTATACACAGCACCCCCCTAATAGTGTTATACACAGCACCCCCCTAATAGTTTAATAAACAGCACCCCAATAATAGTGTTATACACAGCACCCCCTAATAATTTAATACACAGCACCCCCTAATAGTGTTATACACAGCACCCCCCTAATAGTGTTATACACAGCAACTCCCTAATAGTGTTATACACAGCACCCCAATAATAGTCTTATACACAGCACCCCCCTAATATTTTAATTCACAGCGCCCCCCTAATAGTGTTATACACAGCACCCCCCTAATAGTTTAATACACAGCACCCCCCTAATAGTGTTATACACAGCACCCCCCTAATAGTTTAATACACAGCACCCCCCTAATAGTTTAATACACAGCACCCCCCTAATAATTTAATACACAGCACCCCCCTAATAGTTTAATACACAGCACCCACCTAATAGTGTTATACACAGCACCCCCCTAATAGTGTTATACACAGCACCCCCCTAATAGTTTAATAAACAGCACCCCAATAATAGTGTTATACACAGCACCCCCTAATAGTTTAATACACTGCACCCCCCTAATAGTGTTATACACAGCACCCCCCTAATAGTTTAATACACAGCACCCCCCTAATACTGTTATACACAGCACCCCCTAATAATTTAATACACAGCACCCCCCTAATAGTTTAATACACAGCATCCCCCTAATAGTGTTATAAACAGCACCCCCCTAATAGTGTTATACACAGCACCCCCCTAATAGTTTAATACACAGCACCCCCCTAATAGTTTTATACACAGCACCCCCCTAATAGTGTTAAACACAGCACCCCCCTAATAGTTTAATACACAGAACCCCCCTAATAGTTTAATACACAGCACCCCCCTAATAGTTTAATACACAGCACCCCCCTAATAATTTAATACAAAGCACCCCCCTAATAGTGTTATACACAGCACCCCCCTAATAGTTTAATACACAGCACCCCCCTAATAGTTTAATACACAGCACCCCCCTAATAATTTAATACACAGCACCCCCCTAATAGTGTTATACACAGCACCTCTCTAATAGTGTTATACACAGCACCCCCCTAATAGTTTAATACACAGCACCTCCTAATGGTGTTATACACAGCACCCCAATAATAGTGTTATACACAGCACCCCCCTAATAGTTTAATACACAACACCCCCCTAATAGTTTAATACACAGCACCCCCCTAATAATTTAATACACAGCACCCCCCTAATAGTGTTATACACAGCACCCCCCTAATAGTGTTATACACAGCACCTCCCTAATAGTGTTATACACAGCACCCCCCTAATAGTTTAATACACAGCACCCCCCTAATAGTTTAATACACAGCACCCCCCTAATAGTGTTATACACAGCACCCCCCTAATAGTTTAATACACAGCACCCCCCTAATAGTTTAATACACAGCACCCCCCTAATAATTTAATACACAGCACCCCCTAATAGTGTTATACACAGCACCTCCCTAATAGTGTTATACACAGCACCCCCCTAATAATTTAATACACAGCACCCCCCTAATAGTGTTATACACAGCGCCCCCCTAATAGTGTTATACACAGCATCCCCCTAATAATTTAATACACAGCACCCCCCTAATAGTTTAATACACAGCACCCCCCTAATAGTTTAATACACAGCACCCCCTAATAGTGTTATACACAGCACCCCCCTAATAGTTTAATACACAGCACCCCCCTAATACTGTTATACACAGCACCCCCCTAATACTGTTATACACAGCACCCCCCTAATAGTGTTATACACAGCACCCCCCTAATAATTTAATACACAGCACCCCCCTAATAGTGTTATACACAGCACCCCAATAATATTGTTATACTCAGCACCCCAATATTTTAATACACAGCGCCCCCTAATAGTGTTATACACAGCACCCCCCTAATAGTGTTATACACAGCACCCCCCTAATAATTTAATACACAGCACCCCCCTAATAGTTTAATACACAGCACTCCCCTTAATAGTAATATACACAGCACCCCCTAATAGTGTTATACACAGCACCCCCCTAATAATTTAATACACTGCACCCCCCTAATAATTTAATACACAGCACCCCCCTAATAGTTTAATACACAGCACCCCCCTAATAGTTTAATACACAGCACCCCCCGAATAGTTTAATACACAGCACCCCCCTAATAATTTAATACACAGCACTCCCTAATAGTGTTATACACAGCACCTCCCTAATAGTTTAATACACAGCACCCCCCTAATAGTTTAATACACAGCACCCCCCTAATAATTTAATAAACAGCACCCCCCTAATAGTGTTATACACAACACCCCCTAATAGTGTTATACACAGCACCCCCCTATTAGTGTCATACACAGCACCCCCCTAATAGTTTAATACACAGCACTACCCTAATAGTGTTATACACAGCACCTCCCTAATAGTGTTATACACAGCACCCCTCTAATAGTTTAATACACAGCACCCCCTAGTAGTGTTATACACAGCACCCCCCTAATAATTTTATACACAGCACCCCCCTAATAGTTTTATACACAGCACCCCCCTAATAGTTTAATACACAGCACCCCCCTAATAGTGTTATACACAGCACCCCCCTAATAGTTTAATACACAGCACCCCCCTAATAGTGTTATACACAGAACCCCCTAATAGTGTTATACACAGCACCCCCCTAATAGTGTTATACACAGCACCCCCCTAATAGTGTTATAAACAGCACCCCCCTAATAATTTAATACACAGCACCCCCCTAATACTGTTATACACAGCACCCCCTAATAGTGTTATACACAGCACCCCCCTAATAATTTAATACACAGCACCCCCCTAATAGTGTTATACACAGCACCCCCCTAATAGTTTAATACAAAGCACTCCCCTAATAGTTTAATACACAGCACCCCCCTAATAATTTAATACACAGCACCCCCTAATAGTGTTATACACAGCACCCCAATAATAGTGTTATACACAGCACCCCCCTAATATTTTAATACACAGCGCCCCCCTAATAGTGTTATACACAGCACCCCCCTAATAGTTTAATACACAGCACCCCCCTAATAGTGTTATACACAGCACCCCCCTAATAGTTTAATACACAGCACCCCCCTAATAGTTTAATACACAGCACCCCCCTAATAGTTTAATACACAGCACCCCCCTAATAATTTAATACACAGCACCCCCTAATAGTGTTATACACAGCACCCCCTAATAGTGTTATACACAGCACCTCCCTAATAGTGTTATACACAGCTACCCCCTAATAATTTAATACACAGCACCCCCCTAATAGTGTTATACACAGCACCCCCCTAATAGTGTCATACACAGCACCCCCCTAATAATTTAATACACAGCACCCCCCTAATAGTTTAATACACAGCACCCACCTAATAGTGTTATACACAGCACCCCCCTAATAGTTTAATAAACAGCACCCCAATAATAGTGTTATACACAGCACCCCCCTAATAGTTTAATACACAGCACCCCCCTAATAGTGTTATACACAGCACCCCCCTAATAGTGTTATACACAGCACCCCCCTAATAGTTTAATACACAGCACCCCCCTAATACTGTTATACACAGCACCCCCCTAATAATTTAATACACAGCATCCCCCTAATAGTGTAATAAACAGCACCCCCCTAATAGTGTTATACACAGCACCCCCCTAATAGTTTAATACACAGCACCCCCCTAATAGTTTTATACACAGCACCCCCCTAATAGTGTTATCCACAGCACCCCAATAATAGTGTTATACACAGCACCCCCCTAATATTTTAATACACAGCGCCCCCCTAATAGTGTTATACACAGCACCCCCCTAATAGTTTAATACACAGCACCCCCCTAATAGTGTTAAACACAGCACCCCCCTAATAGTGTTATACACAGCACCCCCCTAATATTTTAATACACAGCACCCCCCTAATAGTTTAATACACAGCACCCCCCTAATAGTTTAATACACAGCACCCCCCTAATAGTGTTATATACAGCACCCCCCTAATAGTGTTATACACAGCACCCCCCTAATAGTTTAATACACAGCACCCCCCTAATAGTGTTATACACAGCATCCCCCTAATAGTTTAATACACAGCACCCCAATAATAGTGTTATACACAGCACCCCCCTAACAGTTTAATACACAGCACCCCCCTAATAGTGTTATACACAGCACCCCCCTAATAGTGTTATACACAGCACCCCCCTAATAGTGTTATACACAGCACCCCCCTAATAGTGTTATACACAGCACCCCCCTAATAGTTTAATACACAGCACCCCCCTAATAGTCTAATACACAGCACCCCCTAATAATTTAATACACAGCACCCCCCTAATAGTGATATACACAGCACCCCAATATTTTAATACACAGCTCCCCCCTAATAGTGTTATACACAGCACCCCCCTAATAGTGTTATACACAGCACCCCCCTAATAATTTAATACACAGCACCCCCCTAATCGTTTAATACACAGCACCCCCCTAATAGTGTTATACACAGCACCCCCCTAATAGTGTTATACACAGCACCCCCCTAATAATTTAATACACAGCACCCCCCTAATAGTTTAATACACAACACCACCCTAATAGTTTAATACACAGCACCCCCCTAATAATTTAATACACAGCACCCCCCTAATAGTGTTATACACAGCACCCCCCTAATAGTGTTATAAACAGCACCCCCCTAATAGTGTTATACACAGCACCCCCCTAATAGTTTAATACACAGAACCCCCCTAATAGTTTAATACACAGCACCCCCCTAATAATTTAATAAACAGCACCCCCCTAATAGTGTTATACACAGCACCCCCTAGTAGTGTTATACACAGCACCCCCCTAATAATTTAATACACAGCACCCCCCTAATAGTGTTATACACAGCACCCCCCTAATAGTTTAATACACAGCACCCCCTAATAGTTTAATACACAGCACCCCCCTAATAGTTTAATACACAGCACCCCCCTAATAGTTTAATACACAGCACCCCCCTAATAGTTTAATACACAGCACCCCCCTAATAATTTAATACACAACACCCCCCTAATAGTGTTATACACAGCACCCCCCTAATAGTTTAATACACAGCACCCCCCTAATAGTCTAATACACAGCACCCCCTAATAATTTAATACACAGCACCCCCCTAATAGTGATATACACAGCACCCCAATATTTTAATACACAGCTCCCCCCTAATAGTGTTATACACAGCACCCCCCTAATAGTGTTATACACAGCACCCCCCTAATAATTTAATACACAGCACCCCCCTAATCGTTTAATACACAGCACCCCCCTAATTGTGTTATACACAGCACCCCCCTAATAGTGTTATACACAGCACCCCCCTAATAATTTAATACACAGCACCCCCCTAATAGTTTAATACACAACACCACCCTAATAGTTTAATACACAGCACCCCCCTAATAATTTAATACACAGCACCCCCCTAATAGTGTTATACACAGCACCCCCCTAATAGTGTTATAAACAGCACCCCCCTAATAGTGTTATACACAGCACCCCCCTAATAGTTTAATACACAGCACCCCCCTAATAGTTTAATACACAGCACCCCCCTAATAATTTAATAAACAGCACCCCCCCTAATAGTGTTATACACAGCACCCCCTAGTAGTGTTATACACAGCACCCCCCTAATAATTTAATACACAGCACCCCCCTAATAGTGTTATACACAGCACCCCCCTAATAGTTTAATACACAGCACCCCCTAATAGTTTAATACACAGCACCCCCCTAATAGTTTAATACACAGCACCCCCCTAATAATTTAATACACAGCACCCCCCTAATAGTGTTATACACAGCACCTCCCTAATAGTGTTATACACAGCACCCCCCTAATAGTTTAATACACAGCACCCCCCAATAGTGTTATACACAGCACCCCAATAATAGTGTTATACACAGCACCCCCCTAATATATTTTAATACACAGCGCCCCCCTAATAGTGTTATACACAGCACCCCCCTAATAGTTTAATACACAGCACCCCCCTAATAGTTTAATACACAGCACCCCCCTAATAGTTTAATACACAGCACCCCCTAATAGTGTTATACACAGCACCCCCCCTAATAGTTTAAAACACAGCACCCCCCTAATATTGTTATACACAGCACCCCCCTAATACTGTTATACACAGCACCCCCTAATAGTGTTATACACAGCACCCCCCTAATAATTTAATACACAGCACCCCCCTAATAGTGTTATACACAGCACCCCAATAATATTGTTATACTCAGCACCCCAATATTTTAATACACAGCGCCCCCTAATAGTGTTATACACAGCACCCCCCCTAATAGTGTTATACACAGCACCCCCCTAATAATTTAATACACAGCACCCCCCTAATAGTTTAATACACAGCACCCCCCTAATAGTGTTATACACAGCACCCCCCTAATAGTGTTATACACAGCACCCCCCAATAGTGTTATACACAGCACCCCAATAATAGTGTTATACACAGCACCCCCCTAATATATTTTAATAAACAGCGCCCCCCTAATAGTTTAATACACAGCACCTCCCTAATAGTGTTATACACAGCACCCCCCTAATAGTTTAATACACAGCACCTCCCTAATAGTGTTATACACAGCACCCCCCTAATAGTTTAATACACAGCACCCCCCAATAGTGTTATACACAGCACCCCAATAATAGTGTTATACACAGCACCCCCCTAATATATTTTAATACACAGCGCCCCCCTAATAGTGTTATACACAGCACCCCCCTAATAGTGTTATACACAGCACCCCCCTAATAGTGTTATACACAGCACCCCCCTAATATTTTAATACACAGCGCCCCCCTAATAGTGTTATACACAGCACCCCCCTAATAGTGTTATACACAGCACCCCCCTAATAGTGTTATACACAGCACCCCCCTAATAGTTTAATACACAGCACCCCCAAATAGTGTTATACACAGCACCCCCTAATAATTTAATACACAGCACCCCCCTAATAATTTAATACACAGCACCCCCTAATAGTGTTATACACAGCACCCCCCTAATAGTGTTATACACAGCAACTCCCTAATAGTGTTATACACAGCACCCCAATAATAGTGTTATACACAGCACCCCCCTAATATTTTAATTCACAGCGCCCCCCTAATAGTGTTATACACAGCACCCCCCTAATAGTTTAATACACAGCACCCCCCTAATAGTGTTATACACAGCACCCCCCTAATAGTTTTATACACAGCACCCCCTTAATAGTTTAATACACAGCACCCCCCTAATAATTTAATACACAGCACCCCCTAATAGTGTTATACACAGCACCTCCCTAATAGTGTTATACACAGCACCCCCCTAATAATTTAATACACAGCACCCCCCTAATAGTGTTATACACAGCGCCCCCCTAATAGTGTTATACACAGCACCCCCCTAATAATTTAATACACAGCACCCCCCTAATAGTTTAATACACAGCACCCACCTAATAGTGTTATACACAGCACCCCCCTAATAGTGTTATACACAGCACCCCCCTAATAGTTTAATAAACAGAACCCCAATAATAGTGTTATACACAGCACCCCCTAATAGTTTAATACACAGCACCCCCCTAATAGTGTTATACACAGCACCCCCCTAATAGTTTAATACACAGCACCCCCCTAATACTGTTATACACAGCACCCCCTAATAATTTAATACACAGCACCCCCCTAATAGTTTAATACACAGCATCCCCCTAATAGTGTTATAAACAGCACCCCCCTAATAGTGTTATACACAGCACCCCCCTAATAGTTTAATACACAGCACCCCCCTAATAGTTTTATACACAGCACCCCCCTAATAGTGTTAAACACAGCACCCCCCTAATAGTTTAATACACAGCACCCCCCTAATAGTTTAATACACAGCACCCCCCTAATAGTTTAATACACAGCACCCCCCTAATAATTTAATACAAAGCTCCCTCCTAATAGTGTTATACACAGCACCCCCCTAATAGTTTAATACACAGCACCCCCCTAATAGTTTAATACACAGCACCCCCCTAATAGCGTTATAGACAGCACCCCCCTAATAGTGTTATACACAGCACCCCCCTAATAGTTTAATACACAGCACCCCCTAATAGTGTTATACACAGCACCCCAATAATAGTGTTATACACAGCACCCCCCTAATAATTTAATACACAGCACCCCCCTAATAGTGTTATACACAGCACCTCCCTAATAGTGTTATACACAGCACCCCCCTAATAGTTTAATACACAGCACCCCCAAATAGTGTTATACACAGCACCCCAATAATAGTGTTATACACAGCACCCCCCTAATATTTTAATACACAGCGCCCCCCTAATAGTGTTATACACAGCACCCCCTAATAGTTTAATACACAGCACCCCCCTAATAGTTTAATACACAGCACCCCCCTAATAGTTTAATACACAGCACCCCCTAATAGTGTTATACACAGCATTCCCCTAATAGTTTAATACACAGCACCCCCCTAATACTGTTATACACAGCACCCCCCTAATACTGTTATACACAGCACCCCCCTAATAGTGTTATACACAGCACCCCCCTAATAATTTAATACACAGCACCCCCCTAATAGTGTTATACACAGCACCCCAATAATATTGTTATACTCAGCACCCCAATATTTTAATACACAGCGCCCCCTAATAGTGTTATACACAGCACCCCCCTAATAGTGTTATACACAGCACCCCCCTAATAATTTAATACACAGCACCCCCCTAATAGTTTAATACACAGCACCCCCCTAATAGTGTTATACACAGCACCCCCTAATAGTGTTATACACAGCACCCCCCTAATAATTTAATACACAGCACCCCCCTAATAATTTAATACACAGCACCCCCCTAATAGTTTAATACACAGCACCCCCCTAATAGTTTAATACACAGCACCCCCTAATAGTTTAATACACAGCACCCCCCTAATAATTTAATACACAGCACCCCCTAATAGTGTTATACACAGCACCCCCCTAATAGTTTAATACACAGCACCCCCCTAATAATTTAATACACAGCACCCCCTAATAGTGTTATACACAGCACCCCCTAATAATTTAATACACAGCACCCCCCTAATAGTGTTATACACAGCACCCCAATAATATTGTTATACTCAGCACCCCAATATTTTAATACACAGCTCCCCCTAATAGTGTTATACACAGCACCCCCCTAATAGTGTTATACACAGCACCCCCCTAATAATTTAATACACAGCACCCCCCTAATAGTTTAATACACAGCACCCCCCTAATAGTGTTATACACAGCACCCCCTAATAGTGTTACACACAGCACCCCCCTAATAATTTAATACACAGCACCCCCCTAATAATTTAATACACAGCACCCCCCTAATAGTTTAATACACAGCACCCCCCTAATAGTTTAATACACAGCACCCCCCTAATAGTTTAACACACAGCACCCCCCTAATAATTTAATACACAGCACCCCCTAATAGTGTTATACACAGCACCCCCCTAATAGTTTAATACACAGCACCCCCCTAATAGTTTAATACACAGCACCCCCCTAATAATTTAATAAACAGCACCCCCCTAATAGTGTTATACACAACACCCCCTAATAGTGTTATACACAGCACCTCCCTATTAGTGTCATACACAGCACCCCCCCTAATAGTTTAATACACAGCACTACCCTAATAGTGTTATACACAGCACCTCCCTAATAGTGTTATACACAGCACCCCTCTAATAGTTTAATACACAGCACCCCCCTAGTAGTGTTATACACAGCACCCCCCTAATAATTTTATACACAGCACCCCCCTAATAGTTTCATACACAGCACCCCCCTAATAGTTTAATACACAGCACCCCCCTAATAGTGTTATACGCAGCACCCCCCTAATAGTTTAATACACAGCACCCCCCTAATAGTGTTATACACAGCACCCCCTAATAGTGTTATACACAGCACCCCCCTAATAGTTTAATACACAGCACCCTCCTAATAGTGTTATACACAGCACCCCCCTAATAATTTAATACACAGCACCCCCTAATACTGTTATACACAGCACCCCCTAATAGTGTTATACACAGCACCCCCCTAATAATTTAATACACAGCACCCCCCTAATAGTGTTATACACAGCACCCCCCTAATAGTTTAATACAAAGCACCCCCCTAATAGTTTAATACACAGCACCCCCCTAATAATTTAATACACAGCACCCCCTAATAGTGTTATACACAGCACCCCCTAATAGTGTTATACACAGCAACTCCCTAATAGTGTTATACACAGCACCCCAATAATAGTGTTATACACAGCACCCCCCTAATATTTTAATACACAGCGCCCCCCTAGTAGTGTTATACACAGCACCCACCTAATAGTTTAATACACAGCACCCCCCTAATAGTGTTATACACAGCACCCCCCTAATAGTTTAATACACAGCACCCCCCTAATAGTTTAATACACAGCACCCCCCTAATAATTTAATACACAGCACCCCCTAATAGTGTTATACACAGCACCCCCCTAATAGTGTTATACACAGCACCTCCCTAATAGTGTTATACACAGCACCCCCCTAATAATTTAATACACAGCACCCCCCTAATAGTGTTATACACAGCACCCCCCTAATAGTTTTATACACAGCACCCCCCTAATAATTTAATACACAGCACCCCCCTAATAGTTTATTACACAGCACCCACCTAATAGTGTTATACACAGCACCCCCCTAATAGTGTTATACACAGCACCCCAATAACAGTGTTATACACAGCACCCCCCTAATATTTTAATACACAGCGCCCCCCTAATAGTGTTATACACAGCACCCCCCTAATAGTGTTATACACAGCACCCCCCTAATAGTTTAATAAACAGCACCCCAATAATAGTGTTATACACAGCACCCCCCTAATAGTTTTATACACAGCACCCCCCTAATAGTGTTATACACAGCACCCCCCTAATAGTGTTATACACAGCACCCCCCTAATACTGTTATACACAGCACCCCAATAATAGTGTTATATACAGCACCCCCCTAATATTTTAATACACAGTGCCCCCCTAATAGTGTTATACACAGCACCCCCCTAATAGTTTAATACACAGCACCCCCCTAATAGTGTTATACACAGCACCCCCCTAATAGTGTTATACACAGCACCCCCCTAATAATTTAATACACAGCACCCCCCTAATAGTTTATTACACAGCACCCACCTAATAGTGTTATACACAGCACCCCCCTAATAGTGTTATACACAGCACCCCAATAATAGTGTTATACACAGCACCCCCCTAATATTTTAATACACAGCGCCCCCCTAATAGTGTTATACACAGCACCCCCCTAATAGTGTTATACACAGCACCCCCCTAATAGTTTAATAAACAGCACCCCAATAATAGTGTTATACACAGCACCCCCCTAATAGTTTTATACACAGCACCCCCCTAATAGTGTTATACACAGCACCCCCCTAATAGTTTAATACACAGCACGCCCCTAATAATTTAATACACAGCACCCCCCTAATAATTTAATACACAGCACCCCCCTAATAATTTAATACACAGCACCTCCCTAATAGTGTTATACACAGCACCCCATAATAGTGTTATACACAGCACCTCCCTAATAGTGTTATACACAGCACCCCCCTAATAGTTTAATACACAGCACCCCCCAATAGTGTTATACACAGCACTCCAATAATAGTGTTATACACAGCACCCCCCTAATATTTTAATACACAGCGCCCCCCTAATAGTGTTATACACAGCACCCCCCTAATAGTTTAATACACAGCACCCCCCTAATAGTGTTATACACAGCACCCCCCTAATAGTGTTATACACAGCACCCCCCTAATATTTTAATACACAGCGCCCCCCTAATAGTGTTATACACAGCACCCCCCTAATAGTGTTATACACAGCACCCCCCTAATAGTGTTATACACAGCACCCCCTAATAGTTTAATACACAGCACCCCCTAATAGTGTTATACACAGCACCCCCTAATAATTTAATACACAGCACCCCCCTAATAATTTAATACACAGCACCCCCTAATAGTGTTATACACAGCACCCCCCTAATAGTGTTATACACAGCAACTCCCTAATAGTGTTATACACAGCACCCCAATAATAGTCTTATACACAGCACCCCCCTAATATTTTAATTCACAGCGCCCCCCTAATAGTGTTATACACAGCACCCCCCTAATAGTTTAATACACAGCACCCCCCTAATAGTGTTATACACAGCACCCCCCTAATAGTTTAATACACAGCACCCCCCTAATAGTTTAATACACAGCACCCCCCTAATAATTTAATACACAGCACCCCCCTAATAGTTTAATACACAGCACCCACCTAATAGTGTTATACACAGCACCCCCCTAATAGTGTTATACACAGCACCCCCCTAATAGTTTAATAAACAGCACCCCAATAATAGTGTTATACACAGCACCCCCTAATAGTTTAATACACCGCACCCCCCTAATAATGTTATACACAGCACCCCCCTAATAGTTTAATACACAGCACCCCCCTAATACTGTTATACACAGCACCCCCTAATAATTTAATACACAGCACCCCCCTAATAGTTTAATACACAGCATCCCCCTAATAGTGTTATAAACAGCACCCCCCTAATAGTGTTATACACAGCACCCCCCCTAATAGTTTAATACACAGCACCCCCCTAATAGTTTTATACACAGCACCCCCCCCTAATAGTGTTAAACACAGCACCCCCCTAATAGTTTAATACACAGCACCCCCCTAATAGTTTAATACACAGCACCCCCCTAATAGTTTAATACACAGCACCCCCCTAATAATTTAATACACAGCACCCCCCTAATAGTGTTATACACAGCACCTCTCTAATAGTGTTATACACAGCACCCCCCCTAATAGTTTAATACACAGCACCTCCTAATGGTGTTATACACAGCACCCCAATAATAGTGTTATACACAGCACCCCCCTAATAGTTTAATACACAACACCCCCCTAATAGTTTAATACACAGCACCCCCCTAATAATTTAATACACAGCACCCCCCCTAATAGTGTTATACACAGCACCCCCCTAATAGTGTTATACACAGCACCTCCCTAATAGTGTTATACACAGCACCCCCCTAATAGTTTAATACACAGCACCCCCCAATAGTGTTATACACAGCACCCCAATAATAGTGTTATACACAGCACCCCCCTAATATTTTAATACACAGCGCCCCCCTAATAGTGTTATACACAGCACCCCCTAATAGTTTAATACACAGCACCCCCCTAATAGTTTAATACACAGCACCCCCCTAATAGTTTAATACACAGCACCCCCCCTAATAATTTAATACACAGCACCCCCCTAATAGTGTTATACACAGCACCCCAATACTATTGTTATACTCAGCACCCCAATATTTTAATACACAGCGCCCCCTAATAGTGTTATACACAGCACCCCCCTAATAATTTAATACACAGCACCCCCCTAATAGTGTTATACACAGCACCCCAATAATATTGTTATACTCAGCACCCCAATATTTTAATACACAGCGCCCCCTAATAGTGTTATACACAGCACCCCCCTAATAGTGTTATACACAGCACCCCCCTAATAATTTAATACACAGCACCCCCCCTAATAGTTTAATACACAGCACCCCCCTAATAGTGTTATACACAGCACCCCCTAATAGTGTTATACACAGCACCCCCCTAACAATTTAATACACAGCACCCCCCTAATAATTTAATACACAGCACCCCCTAATAGTTTAATACACAGCACCCCCCTAATAGTTTAATACACAGCACCCCCCTAATAGTTTAATACACAGCACCCCCCTAATAATTTAATACACAGCACCCCCTAATAGTGTTATACACAGCACCCCCCTAATAGTTTAATACACAGCACCCCCCTAATAATTTAATACACAGCACCCCCTAATAGTGTTATACACAGCACCCCCCTAATAATTTAATACACAGCACCCCCCTAATAGTGTTATACACAGCTCCCCAATAATATTGTTATACTCAGCACCCCAATATTTTAATGCACAGCGCCCCCTAATAGTGTTATACACAGCACCCCCCTAATAGTGTTATACACAGCACCCCCCCTAATAATTTAATACACAGCACCCCCCTAATAGTTTAATACACAGCACCCCCTAATAGTGTTATACACAGCACCCCCTAATAGTGTTATACACAGCACCCCCCTAATAATTTAATACACAGCACCCCCCCTAATAATTTAATACACAGCACCCCCCTAATAGTTTAATACACAGCACCCCCCTAATAGTTTAATACACAGCACCCCCCTAATAGTTTAATACACAGCACCCCCCTAATAATTTAATACACAGCACCCCCTAATAGTGTTATACACAGCACCCCCCTAATAGTTTAATACACAGCACCCCCCTAATAGTTTAATACACAGCACCCCCTAATAATTTAATAAACAGCACGCCTCTAATAGTGTTATACACAACACCCCCTAATAGTGTTATACACAGCACCTCCCTATTAGTGTCATACACAGCACCCCCCCTAATAGTTTAATACACAGCACTACCCTAATAGTGTTATACACAGCACCTCCCTAATAGTGTTATACACAGCACCCCCTCTAATAGTTTAATACACAGCACCCCCCTAGTAGTGTTATACACAGCAACCCCCTAATAATTTTATACACAGCACCCCCCTAATAGTTTTATACACAGCACCCCCCTAATAGTTTAATACACAGCACCCCCTAATAGTGTTATACACAGCACCCCCCTAATAATTTAATACACAGCACCCCCCTAATAGTGTTATACACAGCACCCCCCTAATAGTTTAATACAAAGCACCCCCCTAATAGTTTAATACACAGCACCCCCCTAATAATTTAATACACAGCACCCCCTAATAGTGTTATACACAGCACCCCCTAATAGTGTTATACACAGCAACTCCCTAATAGTGTTTACACAGCACCCCAATAATAGTGTTATACACAGCACCCCCCTAATATTTTAATACACAGCGCCCCCCTAATAGTGTTATACACAGCACCCCCCTAATAGTTTAATACACAGCACCCCCCTAATAGTGTTATACACAGCACCCCCCCAATAGTTTAATACACAGCACCCCCCTAATAGTTTAATACACAGCACCCCCCTAATAGTTTAATACACAGCACACCCTAATAATTTAATACACAGCACCCCCTAATAGTGTTATACACAGCACCCCCCTAATAGTGTTATACACAGCACCTCCCTAATAGTGTTATACACAGCATCCCCCTAATAATTTAATACACAGCACCCCCCTAATAGTGTTATACACAGCACCCCCCTAATAGTGTTATACACAGCACCCCCCTAATAATTTAATACACAGCACCCCCCTAATAATTTAATACACAGCACCCCCCTAATAGTTTAATACACAGCACCCACCTAATATTGTTATACACAGCACCCCCCTAATAGTGTTATACACAGCACCCCCCTAATAGTTTAATAAACAGCACCCCAATAATAGTGTTATACACAGCACCCCCCTAATAGTTTAATACACAGCACCCCCCTAATAGTGTTATACACAGCACCCCCCCTAATAGTTTAATACACAGCACCCCCCTAATAATTTAATACACAGCACCCCCCTAATAGTTTAATACACAGCATCCCCCTAATAGTTTAATAAACAGCACCCCCCTAATAGTGTTATACACAGCACCCCCCTAATAGTTTAATACACAGCACCCCCCTAATAGTTTTATACACAGCACCCCCCTAATAGTGTTATCCACAGCACCCCAATAATAGTGTTATACACAGCACCCCCCTAATATTTTAATACACAGCGCCCCCCTAATAGTGTTATACACAGCACCCCCCCTAATAGTTTAATACACAGCACCCCCCTAATAGTGTTATACACAGCACCCCCCTAATAGTTTAATACACAGCACCCCCCTAATAGTTTAATACACACCACCCCCCTAATAGTTTAATACACAGCACCCCCCTAATAATTTAATACACAGCACCCCCTAATAGTGTTATACACAGCACCCCCCTAATAGTGTTATACACAGCAACTCCCTAATTGTGTTATACACAGCACCCCAATAATAGTGTTATACACAGCACCCCCCTAATATTTTAATACACAGCGCCCCCTAATAGTGTTATACACAGCACCCCCCTAATAGTTTAATACACAGCACCCCCCTAATAGTGTTATAAACAGCACCCCCCTAATAGTGTTATACACAGCACCCCCCTAATAATTTAATACACAGCACCCCCCTAATAGTTTAATACACAGCACCCCCTAGTAGTGTTATACACAGCACCCGCCTAATAATTTAATACACAGCACCCCCCCTAATAGTTTAATACACAGCACCCCCCTAATAGTTTAATACACAGCAACATCCCTAATAGTGTTATACACAGCATCCCCCTAATAGTTTAATACACAGCACCCCCAATAATAGTGTTATACACAGCACCCCCCCTAACAGTTTAATACACAGCACCCCCCCTAATAGTGTTATACACAGCACCTCTCTAATAGTGTTATACACAGCACCCCCCTAATAGTTTAATACACAGCACCTCCTAATAGTGTTATACACAGCACCCCAATAATAGTGTTATACACAGCACCCCCCTAATAGTTTAATACACAACACCCCCCTAATAGTTTAATACACAGCACCCCCCCTAATAATTTAATACACAGCACCCCCCTAATAGTGTTATACACAGCACCCCCCCTAATAGTGTTATACACAGCACCTCCCTAATAGTGTTATACACAGCACCCCCCTAATAGTTTAATACACAGCACCCCCCAATAGTGTTATACACAGCACCCCAATAATAGTGTTATACACAGCGCCCCCCTAATATTTTAATACACAGCCGCCCCCCTAATAGTGTTATACACAGCACCCCCTAATAGTTTAATACACAGCACCCCCCTAATAGTTTTAATACACAGCACCCCCCTAATAGTTTAATACACAGCACCCCCTAATAGTGTTATACACAGCACCCCCCTAATAGTTTAATACACAGCACCCCCCTAATACTGTTATACACAGCACCCCCCTAATACTGTTATACACAGCACCCCCCTAATAGTGTTATACACAGCACCCCCCTAATAATTTAATACACAGCACCCCCCTAATAGTGTTATACACAGCACCCCAATAATATTGTTATACTCAGCACCCCAATATTTTAATACACAGCGCCCCCTAATAGTGTTATACACAGCACCCCCCTAATAGTGTTATACACAGCACCCCCCTAATAATTTAATACACAGCACCCCCTAATAGTTTAATACACAGCACCCCCCTAATAGTGTTATACACAGCACCCCCTAATAGTGTTATACACAGCACCCCCCCTAATAATTTAATACACAGCACCCCCCTAATAATTTAATACACAGCACCCCCTAATAGTTTAATACACAGCACCCCCCTAATAGTTTAATACACAGCACCCCCCTAATAGTTTAATACACAGCACCCCCTAATAATTTAATACACAGCTACAGCACCCCCTAATAGTGTTATACACAGCACCCCCCTAATAGTTTAATACACAGCACCCCCCTAATAATTTAATACACAGCACCCCCTAATAGTGTTATACACAGCACCCCCCTAATAATTTAATACACAGTACCCCCCTAATAGTGTTATACACAGCTCCCCAATAATATTGTTATACTCAGCACCCCAATATTTTAATACACAGCGCCCCCTAATAGTGTTATACACAGCGCCCCCTAATAGTGTTATACACAGCGCCCCCTAATAGTGTTATACACAGCACCTCCCTAATAGTGTTATACACAGCACCCCCCTAATAGTGTTATACACAGCACCCCCCTAATAATTTAATACACAGCACCCCCCTAATAGTTTAATACACAGCACCCCCCTAATAATTTAATACACAGCACCCCCTAATAGTGTTATACACAGCACCCCACCTAATAATTTCATACACAGCACCCCCCTAATAGTGTTATACACAGCTCCCCAATAATATTGTTATACTCAGCACCCCAATATTTTAATACACAGCGCCCCCTAATAGTGTTATACACAGCACCCCCCTAATAGTGTTATACACAGCACCCCCCTAATAGTGTTATACACAGCACCCCCCTAATAATTTAATACACAGCACCCCCCTAATAGTTTAATACACAGCACCCCCCTAATAGTGTTATACACAGCACCCCCTAATAGTGTTATACACAGCACCCCCCCTAAGAATTTAATACACAGCACCCCCCTAATAATTTAATACACAGCACCCCCCTAATAGTTTAATACACAGCACCCCCTAATAGTGTTATACACACCACCCCCCTAATAGTTTAATACACAGCACCCCCCTAATAGTTTAATACACAGCACCCCCCTAATAATTTAATACACAGCACCCCCTAATAGTGTTATACACAGCACCCCCCTAATAGTTTAATACACAGCACCCCCCTAATAGTTTAATACACAGCACCCCCCTAATAATTTAATAAACAGCACCCCTCTAATAGTGTTATACACAACACCCCCTAATAGTGTTATACACAGCACCTCCCTATTAGTGTCATACACAGCACCCCCCCCTAATAGTTTAATACACAGCACTACCCTAATAGTGTTATACACAGCACCTCCCTAATAGTGTTATACACAGCACCCCTCTAATAGTTTAATACACAGCACCCCCCTAGTAGTGTTATACACAGCACCCCCCTAATAATTTTATACACAGCACCCCCCTAATAGTTTTATACACAGCACCCCCTAATAGTTTAATACACAGCACCCCCCTAATAGTGTTATACACAGCACCCCCCTAATAGTTTAATACACAGCACCCTCCTAATAGTGTTATACACAGCACCCCCTAATAGTGTTATACACAGCACCCCCCTAATAGTTTAATACACAGCACCCCCCTAATAGTGTTATACACAGCACCCCCCTAATAATTTAATACACAGCACCCCCCTAATACTGTTATACACAGCACCCCCTAATAGTGTTATACACAGCACCCCCCTAATAATTTAATACACAGCACCCCCCTAATAGTGTTATACACAGCACCCCCCTAATAGTTTAATACAAAGCACCCCCCTAATAGTTTAATACACAGCACCCCCCTAATAATTTAATACACAGCACCCCCTAATAGTGTTATACACAGCACCCCCTAATAGTGTTATACACAGCAACTCCCTAATAGTGTTATACACAGCACCCCAATAATAGTGTTATACACAGCACCCCCCTAATATTTTAATACACAGCGCCCCCCTAATAGTGTTATACACAGCACCCCCCTAATAGTTTAATACACAGCACCCCCCTAGTAGTGTTATACACAGCACCCCCCCAATAGTTTATTACACAGCACCCCCCTAATAGTTTAATACACAGCACCCCCCTAATAGTTTAATACACAGCTCCCCCCTAATAATTTAATACACAGCACCCCCTAATAGTGTTATACACAGCACCCCCCTACTAGTGTTATACACAGCACCTCCCTAATAGTGTTATACACAGCACCCCCCTAATAATTTAATACACAGCACCCCCCTAATAGTGTTATACACAGCACCCCCCTAATAGTGTTATACACAGCACCCCCCTAATAATTTAATACACAGCACCCCCCTAATAGTTTAATACACAGCATCCCCCTAATAGTGTTATAAACAGCACCCCCCTAATAGTGTTATACACAGCACCCCCCTAATAATTTAATACACAGCACCCCCCTAATAGTTTAATACACAGCACCCCCTAGTAGTGTTATACACAGCACCCGCCTAATAATTTAATACACAGCACCCCCCTAATAGTTTAATACACAGCACCCCCCTAATAGTTTAATACACAGCACATCCCTAATAGTGTTATACACAGCATCCCCCTAATAGTTTAATACACAGCACCCCAATAATAGTGTTATACACAGCACCCCCCTAACAGTTTAATACACAGCACCCCCTAATAGTGTTATACACAGCACCTCTCTAATAGTGCTATACACAGCACCCCCCCTAATAGTTTAATACACAGCACCTCCTAATAGTGTTATACACAGCACCCCAATAATAGTGTTATACACAGCACCCCCCTAATAGTTTAATACACAACACCCCCCTAATAGTTTAATACACAGCACCCCCCTAATAATTTAATACACAGCACCCCCCTAATAGTGTTATACACAGCACCCCCCTAATAGTGTTATACACAGCACCTCCCTAATAGTGTTATACACAGCACCCCCCTAATAGTTTAATACACAGCACCCCCCAATAGTGTTATACACAGCACCCCAATAATAGTGTTATACACAGCGCCCCCCTAATATTTTAATACACAGCGCCCCCCTAATAGTGTTATACACAGCACCCCCTAATAGTTTAATACACAGCACCCCCCTAATAGTTTAATACACAGCACCCCCCTAATAGTTTAATACACAGCACCCCCTAATAGTGTTATACACAGCACCCCCCTAATAGTTTAATACACAGCACCCCCTAATACTGTTATACACAGCACCCCCCTAATACTGTTATACACAGCACCCCCCTAATAGTGTTATACACAGCACCCCCCTAATAATTTAATACACAGCACCCCCCTAATAGTGTTATACACAGCACCCCAATAATATTGTTATACTCAGCACCCCAATATTTTAATACACAGCGCCCCCTAATAGTGTTATACACAGCACCCCCCTAATAGTGTTATACACAGCACCCCCCTAATAATTTAATACACAGCACCCCCCTAATAGTTTAATACACAGCACCCCCCTAATAGTGTTATACACAGCACCCCCTAATAGTGTTATACACAGCACCCCCCTAATAATTTAATACACAGCACCCCCCTAATAATTTAATACACAGCACCCCCTAATAGTTTAATACACAGCACCCCCCTAATAGTTTAATACACAGCACCCCCCTAATAGTTTAATACACAGCACCCCCCTAATAATTTAATACACAGCACCCCCTAATAGTGTTATACACAGCACCCCCCTAATAGTTTAATACACAGCACCCACCTAATAGTGTTATACACAGCACCCCCCTAATAGTGTTATACACAGCACCCCCCTAATAGTTTAATAAACAGCACCCCAATAATAGTGTTATACACAGCACCCCCTAATAGTTTAATACACCGCACCCCCCTAATAGTGTTATACACAGCACCCCCCTAATAGTTTAATACACAGCACCCCCCTAATACTGTTATACACAGCACCCCCTAATAATTTAATACACAGCACCCCCCTAATAGTTTAATACACAGCATCCCCCTAATAGTGTTATAAACAGCACCCCCCTAATAGTGTTATACACAGCACCCCCCTAATAGTTTAATACACAGCACCCCCCTAATAGTTTTATACACAGCACCCCCCCCTAATAGTGTTAAACACAGCACCCCCCTAATAGTTTAATACACAGCACCCCCCTAATAGTTTAATACACAGCACCCCCCTAATAGTTTAATACACAGCACCCCCCTAATAATTTAATACACAGCACCCCCCTAATAGTGTTATACACAGCACCTCTCTAATAGTGTTATACACAGCACCCCCCTAATAGTTTAATACACAGCACCTCCTAATGGTGTTATACACAGCACCCCAATAATAGTGTTATACACAGCACCCCCCTAATAGTTTAATACACAACACCCCCCTAATAGTTTAATACACAGCACCCCCCTAATAATTTAATACACAGCACCCCCCTAATAGTGTTATACACAGCACCCCCCTAATAGTGTTATACACAGCACCTCCCTAATAGTGTTATACACAGCACCCCCCTAATAGTTTAATACACAGCACCCCCCAATAGTGTTATACACAGCACCCCAATAATAGTGTTATACACAGCACCCCCCTAATATTTTAATACACAGCGCCCCCCTAATAGTGTTATACACAGCACCCCCTAATAGTTTAATACACAGCACCCCCCTAATAGTTTAATACACAGCACCCCCCTAATAGTTTAATACACAGCACCCCCCTAATAATTTAATACACAGCACCCCCCTAATAGTGTTATACACAGCACCCCAATAATATTGTTATACTCAGCACCCCAATATTTTAATACACAGCGCCCCCTAATAGTGTTATACACAGCACCCCCCTAATAATTTAATACACAGCACCCCCCTAATAGTGTTATACACAGCACCCCAATAATATTGTTATACTCAGCACCCCAATATTTTAATACACAGCGCCCCCTAATAGTGTTATACACAGCACCCCCCTAATAGTGTTATACACAGCACCCCCCTAATAATTTAATACACAGCACCCCCCTAATAGTTTAATACACAGCACCCCCCTAATAGTGTTATACACAGCACCCCCTAATAGTGTTATACACAGCACCCCCCTAACAATTTAATACACAGCACCCCCCTAATAATTTAATACACAGCACCCCCTAATAGTTTAATACACAGCACCCCCCTAATAGTTTAATACACAGCACCCCCCTAATAGTTTAATACACAGCACCCCCCTAATAATTTAATACACAGCACCCCCTAATAGTGTTATACACAGCACCCCCCTAATAGTTTAATACACAGCACCCCCCTAATAATTTAATACACAGCACCCCCTAATAGTGTTATACACAGCACCCCCCTAATAATTTAATACACAGCACCCCCCTAATAGTGTTATACACAGCTCCCCAATAATATTGTTATACTCAGCACCCCAATATTTTAATGCACAGCGCCCCCTAATAGTGTTATACACAGCACCCCCCTAATAGTGTTATACACAGCACCCCCCTAATAAATTAATACACAGCACCCCCCTAATAGTTTAATACACAGCACCCCCTAATAGTGTTATACACAGCACCCCCTAATAGTGTTATACACAGCACCCCCCTAATAATTTAATACACAGCACCCCCCTAATAATTTAATACACAGCACCCCCCTAATAGTTTAATACACAGCACCCCCCTAATAGTTTAATACACAGCACCCCCCTAATAGTTTAATACACAGCACCCCCCTAATAATTTAATACACAGCACCCCCTAATAGTGTTATACACAGCACCCCCCTAATAGTTTAATACACAGCACCCCCCTAATAGTTTAATACACAGCACCCCCTAATAATTTAATAAACAGCACGCCTCTAATAGTGTTATACACAACACCCCCTAATAGTGTTATACACAGCACCTCCCTATTAGTGTCATACACAGCACCCCCCCTAATAGTTTAATACACAGCACTACCCTAATAGTGTTATACACAGCACCTCCCTAATAGTGTTATACACAGCACCCCTCTAATAGTTTAATACACAGCACCCCCCTAGTAGTGTTATACACAGCAACCCCCTAATAATTTTATACACAGCACCCCCCCTAATAGTTTTATACACAGCACCCCCCTAATAGTTTAATACACAGCACCCCCCTAATAGTGTTATACACAACACCCCCCTAATAGTTTAATACACAGCACCCTCCTAATAGTGTTATACACAGCACCCCCTAATAGTGTTATACACAGCACCCCCTAATAATTTAATACACAGCACCCCCCTAATACTGTTATACACAGCACCCCCTAATAGTGTTATACACAGCACCCCCCTAATAATTTAATACACAGCACCCCCCTAATAGTGTTATACACAGCACCCCCCTAATAGTTTAATACAAAGCACCCCCCTAATAGTTTAATACACAGCACCCCCCTAATAATTTAATACACAGCACCCCCTAATAGTGTTATACACAGCACCCCCTAATAGTGTTATACACAGCAACTCCCTAATAGTGTTTACACAGCACCCCAATAATAGTGTTATACACAGCACCCCCCTAATATTTTAATACACAGCGCCCCCCTAATAGTGTTATACACAGCACCCCCCTAATAGTTTAATACACAGCACCCCCCTAATAGTGTTATACACAGCACCCCCCCAATAGTTTAATACACAGCACCCCCCTAATAGTTTAATACACAGCACCCCCCTAATAGTTTAATACACAGCACACCCTAATAATTTAATACACAGCACCCCCTAATAGTGTTATACACAGCACCCCCCTAATAGTGTTATACACAGCACCTCCCTAATAGTGTTATACACAGCATCCCCCTAATAATTTAATACACAGCACCCCCCTAATAGTGTTATACACAGCACCCCCCTAATAGTGTTATACACAGCACCCCCCTAATAATTTAATACACAGCACCCCCCTAATAATTTAATACACAGCACCCCCCTAATAGTTTAATACACAGCACCCACCTAATATTGTTATACACAGCACCCCCCTAATAGTGTTATACACAGCACCCCCCTAATAGTTTAATAAACAGCACCCCAATAATAGTGTTATACACAGCACCCCCCTAATAGTTTAATACACAGCACCCCCCTAATAGTGTTATACACAGCACCCCCCTAATAGTTTAATACACAGCACCCCCCTAATAATTTAATACACAGCACCCCCCTAATAGTTTAATACACAGCATCCCCCTAATAGTTTAATAAACAGCACCCCCCTAATAGTGTTATACACAGCACCCCCCTAATAGTTTAATACACAGCACCCCCCTAATAGTTTTATACACAGCACCCCCCTAATAGTGTTATCCACAGCACCCCAATAATAGTGTTATACACAGCACCCCCCTAATATTTTAATACACAGCGCCCCCCTAATAGTGTTATACACAGCACCCCCCCTAATAGTTTAATACACAGCACCCCCCTAATAGTGTTATACACAGCACCCCCCTAATAGTTTAATACACAGCACCCCCCTAATAGTTTAATACACACCACCCCCCTAATAGTTTAATACACAGCACCCCCCTAATAATTTAATACACAGCACCCCCTAATAGTGTTATACACAGCACCCCCCTAATAGTGTTATACACAGCAACTCCCTAATTGTGTTATACACAGCACCCCAATAATAGTGTTATACACAGCACCCCCCTAATATTTTAATACACAGCGCCCCCTAATAGTGTTATACACAGCACCCCCCTAATAGTTTAATACACAGCACCCCCCTAATAGTGTTATAAACAGCACCCCCCTAATAGTGTTATACACAGCACCCCCCTAATAATTTAATACACAGCACCCCCCTAATAGTTTAATACACAGCACCCCCTAGTAGTGTTATACACAGCACCCGCCTAATAATTTAATACACAGCACCCCCCTAATAGTTTAATACACAGCACCCCCCTAATAGTTTAATACACAGCACATCCCTAATAGTGTTATACACAGCATCCCCCTAATAGTTTAATACACAGCACCCCAATAATAGTGTTATACACAGCACCCCCCTAACAGTTTAATACACAGCACCCCCCTAATAGTGTTATACACAGCACCTCTCTAATAGTGTTATACAAAGCACCCCCCTAATAGTTTAATACACAGCACCTCCTAATAGTGTTATACACAGCACCCCAATAATAGTGTTATACACAGCACCCCCCTAATAGTTTAATACACAACACCCCCCTAATAGTTTAATACACAGCACCCCCCTAATAATTTAATACACAGCACCCCCCTAATAGTGTTATACACAGCACCCCCCTAATAGTGTTATACACAGCACCTCCCTAATAGTGTTATACACAGCACCCCCCTAATAGTTTAATACACAGCACCCCCCAATAGTGTTATACACAGCACCCCAATAATAGTGTTATACACAGCGCCCCCCTAATATTTTAATACACAGCGCCCCCCTAATAGTGTTATACACAGCACCCCCTAATAGTTTAATACACAGCACCCCCCTAATAGTTTAATACACAGCACCCCCCTAATAGTTTAATACACAGCACCCCCTAATAGTGTTATACACAGCACCCCCCTAATAGTTTAATACACAGCACCCCCTAATACTGTTATACACAGCACCCCCCTAATACTGTTATACACAGCACCCCCCTAATAGTGTTATACACAGCACCCCCCTAATAATTTAATACACAGCACCCCCCCTAATAGTGTTATACACAGCACCCCAATAATATTGTTATACTCAGCACCCCAATATTTTAATACACAGCGCCCCCTAATAGTGTTATACACAGCACCCCCCTAATAGTGTTATACACAGCACCCCCCTAATAATTTAATACACAGCACCCCCCTAATAGTTTAATACACAGCACCCCCCTAATAGTGTTATACACAGCACCCCCTAATAGTGTTATACACAGCACCCCCCTAATAATTTAATACACAGCACCCCCCCTAATAATTTAATACACAGCACCCCCTAATAGTTTAATACACAGCACCCCCCTAATAGTTTAATACACAGCACCCCCCTAATAGTTTAATACACAGCACCCCCCCTAATAATTTAATACACAGCACCCCCTAATAGTGTTATACACAGCACCCCCCTAATAGTTTAATACACAGCACCCCCCTAATAATTTAATACACAGCACCCCCTAATAGTGTTATACACAGCACCCCCCTAATAATTTAATACACAGCACCCCCCTAATAGTGTTATACACAGCTCCCCAATAATATTGTTATACTCAGCACCCCAATATTTTAATACACAGCGCCCCCTAATAGTGTTATACACAGCGCCCCCTAATAGTGTTATACACAGCGCCCCCTAATAGTGTTATACACAGCACCTCCCTAATAGTGTTATACACAGCACCCCCCTAATAGTGTTATACACAGCACCCCCCTAATAATTTAATACACAGCACCCCCCCTAATAGTTTAATACACAGCACCCCCCCTAATAATTTAATACACAGCACCCCCTAATAGTGTTATACACAGCACCCACCTAATAATTTCATACACAGCACCCCCCTAATAGTGTTATACACAGCTCCCCAATAATATTGTTATACTCAGCACCCCAATATTTTAATACACAGCGCCCCCTAATAGTGTTATACACAGCACCCCCCTAATAGTGTTATACACAGCACCCCCCTAATAGTGTTATACACAGCACCCCCCTAATAATTTAATACACAGCACCCCCCTAATAGTTTAATACACAGCACCCCCCTAATAGTGTTATACACAGCACCCCCTAATAGTGTTATACACAGCACCCCCCCTAAGAATTTAATACACAGCACCCCCCTAATAATTTAATACACAGCACCCCCCTAATAGTTTAATACACAGCACCCCCTAATAGTGTTATACACACCACCCCCCTAATAGTTTAATACACAGCACCCCCCTAATAGTTTAATACACAGCACCCCCCTAATAATTTAATACACAGCACCCCCTAATAGTGTTATACACAGCACCCCCCTAATAGTTTAATACACAGCACCCCCCCTAATAGTTTAATACACAGCACCCCCCTAATAATTTAATAAACAGCACCCCTCTAATAGTGTTATACACAACACCCCCTAATAGTGTTATACACAGCACCCCTCCCTATTAGTGTCATACACAGCACCCCCCCTAATAGTTTAATACACAGCACTACCCTAATAGTGTTATACACAGCACCTCCCTAATAGTGTTATACACAGCACCCCTCTAATAGTTTAATACACAGCACCCCCCTAGTAGTGTTATACACAGCACCCCCCTAATAATTTTATACACAGCACCCCCCTAATAGTTTTAAACACAGCACCCCCTAATAGTTTAATACACAGCACCCCCCTAATAGTGTTATACACAGCACCCCCCTAATAGTTTAATACACAGCACCCTCCTAATAGTGTTATACACAGCACCCCCTAATAGTGTTATACACAGCACCCCCCCTAATAGTTTAATACACAGCACCCCCCTAATAGTGTTATACACAGCACCCCCCTAATAATTTAATACACAGCACCCCCCTAATACTGTTATACACAGCACCCCCTAATAGTGTTATACACAGCACCCCCCTAATAATTTAATACACAGCACCCCCCTAATAGTGTTATACACAGCACCCACCCCCTAATAGTTTAATACAAAGCACCCCCCTAATAGTTTAATACACAGCACCCCCCCTAATAATTTAATACACAGCACCCCCTAATAGTGTTATACACAGCACCCCCTAATAGTGTTATACACAGCAACTCCCTAATAGTGTTATACACAGCACCCCAATAATAGTGTTATACACAGCACCCCCCTAATATTTTAATACACAGCGCCCCCCTAATAGTGTTATACACAGCACCCCCCTAATAGTTTAATACACAGCACCCCCCTAGTAGTGTTATACACAGCACCCCCCCAATAGTTTATTACACAGCACCCCCCTAATAGTTTAATACACAGCACCCCCCTAATAGTTTAATACACAGCACCCCCCTAATAATTTAATACACAGCACCCCCTAATAGTGTTATACACAGCACCCCCCCTACTAGTGTTATACACAGCACCTCCCTAATAGTGTTATACACAGCACCCCCCTAATAATTTAATACACAGCACCCCCCTAATAGTGTTATACACAGCACCCCCCTAATAGTGTTATACACAGCACCCCCCTAATAATTTAATACACAGCACCCCCCTAATAGTTTAATACACAGCATCCCCCTAATAGTGTTATAAACAGCACCCCCCTAATAGTGTTATACACAGCACCCCCCTAATAATTTAATACACAGCACCCCCCTAATAGTTTAATACACAGCACCCCCTAGTAGTGTTATACACAGCACCCGCCTAATAATTTAATACACAGCACCCCCCTAATAGTTTAATACACAGCACCCCCCTAATAGTTTAATACACAGCACATCCCTAATAGTGTTATACACAGCATCCCCCTAATAGTTTAATACACAGCACCCCAATAATAGTGTTATACACAGCACCCCCCTAACAGTTTAATACACAGCACCCCCCTAATAGTGTTATACACAGCACCTCTCTAATAGTGCTATACACAGCACCCCCAGAATAGTTTAATACACAGCACCTCCTAATAGTGTTATACACAGCACCCCAATAATAGTGTTATACACAGCACCCCCCTAATAGTTTAATACACAACACCCCCCTAATAGTTTAATACACAGCACCCCCCTAATAATTTAATACACAGCACCCCCCTAATAGTGTTATACACAGCACCCCCCTAATAGTGTTATACACAGCACCTCCCTAATAGTGTTATACACAGCACCCCCCTAATAGTTTAATACACAGCACCCCCCAATAGTGTTATACACAGCACCCCAATAATAGTGTTATACACAGCGCCCCCCTAATATTTTAATACACAGCGCCCCCCTAATAGTGTTATACACAGCACCCCCTAATAGTTTAATACACAGCACCCCCCTAATAGTTTAATACACAGCACCCCCCTAATAGTTTAATACACAGCACCCCCTAATAGTGTTATACACAGCACCCCCCTAATAGTTTAATACACAGCACCCCCTAATACTGTTATACACAGCACCCCCCTAATACTGTTATACACAGCACCCCCCTAATAGTGTTATACACAGCACCCCCCTAATAATTTAATACACAGCACCCCCCTAATAGTGTTATACACAGCACCCCCCTAATAGTGTTATACACAGCACCCCCCTAATAATTTAATACACAGCACCCCCCTAATAGTTTAATACACAGCACCCCCCTAATAGTGTTATACACAGCACCCCCTAATAGTGTTATACACAGCACCCCCCTAATAATTTAATACACAGCACCCCCCTAATAATTTAATACACAGCACCCCCTAATAGTTTAATACACAGCACCCCCCTAATAGTTTAATACACAGCACCCCCCTAATAGTTTAATACACAGCACCCCCCTAATAATTTAATACACAGCACCCCCTAATAGTGTTATACACAGCACCCCCCTAATAGTTTAATACACAGCACCCCCCTAATAATTTAATACACAGCACCCCCTAATAGTGTTATACACAGCACCCCCCTAATAATTTAATACACAGCACCCCCCTAATAGTGTTATACACAGCTCCCCAATAATATTGTTATACTCAGCACCCCAATATTTTAATACACAGCGCCCCCTAATAGTGTTATACACAGCGCCCCCCTAATAGTGTTATACACAGCGCCCCCTAATAGTGTTATACACAGCACCTCCCTAATAGTGTTATACACAGCACCCCCCTAATAGTGTTATACACAGCACCCCCCTAATAATTTAATACACAGCACCCCCCTAATAGTTTAATACACAGCACCCCCCTAATAATTTAATACACAGCACCCCCTAATAGTGTTATACACAGCACCCACCTAATAATTTCATACACAGCACCCCCCTAATAGTGTTATACACAGCTCCCCAATAATATTGTTATACTCAGCACCCCAATATTTTAATACACAGCGCCCCCTAATAGTGTTATACACAGCACCCCCCTAATAGTGTTATACACAGCACCCCCCTAATAGTGTTATACACAGCACCCCCCTAATAATTTAATACACAGCACCCCCCTAATAGTTTAATACACAGCACCCCCCCTAATAGTGTTATACACAGCACCCCCTAATAGTGTTATACACAGCACCCCCCCTAAGAATTTAATACACAGCACCCCCCTAATAATTTAATACACAGCACCCCCCTAATAGTTTAATACACAGCACCCCCTAATAGTGTTATACACAGCACCCCCCTAATAGTTTAATACACAGCACCCCCTAATACTGTTATACACAGCACCCCCCTAATACTGTTATACACAGCACCCCCCTAATAGTGTTATACACAGCACCCCCCTAATAATTTAATACACAGCACCCCCCTAATAGTGTTATACACAGCACCCCAATAATATTGTTATACTCAGCCCCCAATATTTTAATACACAGCGCCCCCTAATAGTGTTATACACAGCACCCCCCTAATAGTGTTATACACAGCACCCCCCCTAATAATTTAATACACAGCACCCCCCTAATAGTTTAATACACAGCACCCCCCTAATAGTGTTATACACAGCACCCCCTAATAGTGTTATACACAGCACCCCCCTAATAATTTAATACACAGCACCCCCCTAATAATTTAATACACAGCACCCCCTAATAGTTTAATACACAGCACCCCCCTAATAGTTTAATACACAGCACCCCCCTAATAGTTTAATACACAGCACCCCCCTAATAATTTAATACACAGCACCCCCTAATAGTGTTATACACAGCACCCCCCTAATAGTTTAATACACAGCACCCCCCTAATAATTTAATACACAGCACCCTCTCCTAATAGTGTTATACACAGCACCCCCCTAATAATTTAATACACAGCACCCCCCTAATAGTGTTATACACAGCTCCCCAATAATATTGTTATACTCAGCACCCCAATATTTTAATACACAGCGCCCCCTAATAGTGTTATACACAGCGCCCCCTAATAGTGTTATACACAGCGCCCCCTAATAGTGTTATACACAGCACCTCCCTAATAGTGTTATACACAGCACCCCCCTAATAGTGTTATACACAGCACCCCCCTAATAATTTAATACACAGCACCCCCCTAATAGTTTAATACACAGCACCCCCCTAATAATTTAATACACAGCACCCCCTAATAGTGTTATACACAGCACCCACCTAATAATTTCATACACAGCACCCCCCTAATAGTGTTATACACAGCTCCCCAATAATATTGTTATACTCAGCACCCCAATATTTTAATACACAGCGCCCCCTAATAGTGTTATACACAGCACCCCCCTAATAGTGTTATACACAGCACCCCCCTAATAGTGTTATACACAGCACCCCCCTAATAATTTAATACACAGCACCCCCCTAATAGTTTAATACACAGCACCCCCCTAATAGTGTTATACACAGCACCCCCTAATAGTGTTATACACAGCACCCCCCCTAAGAATTTAATACACAGCACCCCCCCTAATAATTTAATACACAGCACCCCCTAATAGTTTAATACACAGCACCCCCTAATAGTGTTATACACAGCACCCCCCTAATAGTTTAATACACAGCACCCCCCTAATAGTTTAATACACAGCACCCCCCTAATAATTTAATACACAGCACCCCCTAATAGTGTTATACACAGCACCCCCCTAATAGTTTAATACACAGCACCCCCCTAATAGTTTAATACACAGCACCCCCCTAATAATTTAATAAACAGCACCCCTCTAATAAGTGTTATACACAACACCCCCTAATAGTGTTATACACAGCACCTCCCTATTAGTGTCATACACAGCACCCCCCCTAATAGTTTAATACACAGCACTACCCTAATAGTGTTATACACAGCACCTCCCTAATAGTGTTATACACAGCAACCCTCTAATAGTTTAATACACAGCACCCCCCTAGTAGTGTTATACACAGCACCCCCTCTAATAGTTTAATACACAGCACCCCCCTAGTAGTGTTATACACAGCACCCCCCTAATAGTTTAATACAAAGCACCCCCCTAATAGTTTAATACACAGCACCCCCCCTAATAATTTAATACACAGCACCCCCTAATAGTGTTATACACAGCACCCCCTAATAGTGTTATACACAGCAACTCCCTAATAGTGTTATACACAGCACCCCAATAATAGTGTTATACACAGCACCCCCCTAATATTTTAATACACAGCGCCCCCCTAATAGTGTTATACACAGCACCCCCCTAATAGTTTAATACACAGCACCCCCCTAATAGTGTTATACACAGCACCCCCCCAATAGTTTATTACACAGCACCCCCCCTAATAGTTTAATACACAGCACCCCCCTAATAGTTTAATACACAGCACCCCCCTAATAATTTAATACACAGCACCCCCTAATAGTGTTATACACAGCACCCCCCTACTAGTGTTATACACAGCACCTCCCTAATAGTGTTATACACAGCACCCCCCTAATAATTTAATACACAGCACCCCCCTAATAGTGTTATACACAGCACCCCCCTAATAGTGTTATACACAGCACCCCCCTAATAATTTAATACACATCACCCCCCTAATAGTTTAATACACAGCATCCCCCTAATAGTGTTATAAACAGCACCCCCCCTAATAGTGTTATACACAGCACCCCCCTAATAATTTAATACACAGCACCCCCCTAATAGTTTAATACACAGCACCCCCTAGTAGTGTTATACACAGCACCCGCCTAATAATTTAATACACAGCACCCCCCTAATAGTTTAATACACAGCACCCCCA
>NW_027440708.1:0-68989 GCF_031893055.1 Leptodactylus fuscus | reverse complement strand
TCTATGGTGAAAATCAAACTCCGGCATGATACAAGTTACAAGATCACCCAGCTAGCCTATGATGGGTTGTCACTAGATAGGCTTAACTGTCAACTTTCCCATGGCTGCGACCTTCTCAGCCCGAGCTACACTCAAGAGTACACGATCAATGAAACCCTATGGGGAAAATCAAACTCCGACATGGTACAAGTTGCAAGCTCACCCAGCTAGCCTATGATGGGCTGTCACTAGATAGGCTTAACTGTCAACTTTCCCATGGCTGCGTCATTCTCAGCCCGAGCTACACTCAAGAGTACACGATCAATGAAGCGCTAAGGGGAAAGTAGAAATCCTGCTTGATACAAGTTGCCGAGTAAGCGATCAATGAAACCCTATGGTGAAAATCAAACTCCGGCATGATACAAGTTACAAGATCACCCAGCTAGCCTATGATGGGTTGTCACTAGATAGGCTTAACTGTCAACTTTCCCATGGCTGCGACCTTCTCAGCCCGAGCTACACTCAAGAGTACACGATCAATGAAACCCTATGGGGAAAATCAAACTCCGACATGGTACAAGTTGCAAGCTCACCCAGCTAGCCTATGATGGGCTGTCACTAGATAGGCTTAACTGTCAACTTTCCCATGGCTGCGTCATTCTCAGCCCGAGCTACATTCAAGAGTACACGATCAATGAAGCGCTAAGGGGAAAGTAGAAATCCTGCTTGATACAAGTTGCCGAGTAAGCGATCAATGAAACCCTATGGTGAAAATCAAACTCCGGCATGATAAAAGTTGCAAGATCACCCAGCTAGCCTATGATGGGTTGTCACTTGATAGGCTTAACTGTCAACTTTCCCATGGCTGCGACCTTTCTCAGCCCGAGCTACACTCAAGAGTACACGATCAATGAAACCCTATGGGGAAAATCAAACTCCGACATGGTACAAGTTGCAAGCTCACCCAGCTAGCCTATGATGGGCTGTCACTAGAGAGGCTTAACTGTCAACTTTCCCATGGCTGCGTCATTCTCAGCCCGAGCTACACTCAAGAGTACACGATCAATGAAGCGCTAAGGGGAAAGTAGAAATCCTGCTTGATACAAGTTGCCGAGTAAGCGATCAATGAAGCCCTATGGTGAAAATCAAACTCCGGCATGATACAAGTTACAAGATCACCCAGCTAGCCTATGATGGGTTGTCACTAGATAGGCTTAACTGTCAACTATCCCATGGCTGCGAAATTCTCAGCCCGAGCTACACTCAAGAGTACACGATCAGTGAAACCGTATGGGGAAAATCAAACTCCGACATGGTACAAGTTGCAAGATCACCCAGCTAGCCTATGATGGGCTGTCACTAGATAGGCTTAACTGTCAACTTTCCCATGGCTGCGTCATTCTCAGCCCGATCTACACTCAAGAGTACACGATCAATGAAGCGCTAAGGGGAAAGTAGAAATCCTGCTTGATACAAGTTGCCGAGTAAGCGATCAATGAAACCCTATGGTGAAAATCAAACTCCGGCATGATACAAGTTACAAGATCACCCAGCTAGCCTATGATGGGTTGTCACTAGATAGGCTTAACTGTCAACTTTCCCATGGCTGCGACCTTCTCAGCCCGAGCTACACTCAAGAGTACACGATCAATGAGACCCTATGGGGAAAATCAAACTCCGACATGGTACATGTTGCAAGCTCACCCAGCTAGCCTATGATGGGCTGTCACTAGATAGGCTTAACTGTCAACTTTCCCATGGCTGCGTCATTCTCAGCCCGAGCTACACTCAAGAGTACACGATCAATGAAGCGCTAAGGGGAAAGTAGAAATCCTGCTTGATACAAGTTGCCGAGTAAGCGATCAATGAAACCCTATGGTGAAAATCAAACTCCCGGCATGATACAAGTTACAAGATCACCCAGCTAGCCTATGATGGGTTGTCACTAGATAGGCTTAACTGTCAACTTTCCCATGGCTGCGACCTTCTCAGCCCGAGCTACACTCAAGAGTACACGATCAATGAAACCCTATGGGGAAAATCAAACTCCGACATGGTACAAGTTGCAAGCTCACCCAGCTAGCCTATATGGGCTGTCACTAGATAGGCTTAACTGTCAACTTTCCCATGGCTGCGTCATTCTCAGCCCGAGCTACACTCAAGAGTACACGATCAATGAAGCGCTAAGGGGAAAGTAGAAATCCTGCTTGATACAAGTTGCCGAGTAAGCGATCAATGAAACCCTATGGTGAAAATCAAACTCCGGCATGATACAAGTTACAAGATCACCCAGCTAGCCTATGATGGGTTGTCACTAGATAGGCTTAACTGTCAACTTTCCCATGGCTGCGACCTTCTCAGCCCGAGCTACACTCAAGAGTACACGATCAATGAAACCCTATGGGGAAAATCAAACTCCGACATGGTACAAGTTGCAAGATCACCCAGCTAGCCTATGATGGGCTGTCACTAGATAGGCTTAACTGTCAACTTTCCCATGGCTGCGACCTTCTCAGCCCGAGCTACACTCAAGAGTACACGATCAATGAAACCGTATGGGGAAAATCAAACTCCGACATGGTACAAGTTGCAAGATCACCCAGCTAGCCTATGATGGGCTGTCACTAGATAGGCTTAACTGTCAACTTTCCCATGGCTGCGTCATTCTCAGCCCGATCTACACTCAAGAGTACACGATCAATGAAGCGCTAAGGGGAAAGTAGAAATCCTGCTTGATACAAGTTGCAGAGTAAGCGATCAATGAAACCCTATGGTGAAAATCAAACTCCGGCATGATACAAGTTACAAGATCACCCAGCTAGCCTATGATGGGTTGTCACTAGATAGGCTTAACTGTCAACTTTCCCATGGCTGCGACCTTCTCAGCCCGAGCTACACTCAAGAGTACACGATCAATGAAACCCTATGGGGAAAATCAAACTCCGACATGGTACAAGTTGCAAGCTCACCCAGCTAGCCTATGATGGGCTGTCACTAGATAGGCTTAACTGTCAACTTTCCCATGGCTGCGTCATTCTCAGCCCGAGCTACACTCAAGAGTACACGATCAATGAAGCGCTAAGGGGAAAGTAGAAATCCTGCTTCATACAAGTTGCCGAGTAAGCGATCAATGAAACCCTATGGTGAAAATCAAACTCCGGCATGATACAAGTTACAAGATCACCCAGCTAGCCTATGATGGGTTGTCACTAGATAGGCTTAACTGTCAACTTTCCCATGGCTGCGACCTTCTCAGCCCGAGCTACACTCAAGAGTACACGATCAATGAAACCCTATGGGGAAAATCAAACTCCGACATGGTACAAGTTGCAAGCTCACCCAGCTAGCCTATGATGGGCTGTCACTAGATAGGCTTAACTGTCAACTTTCCCATGGCTGCGTCATTCTCAGCCCGAGCTACACTCAAGAGTACACGATCAATGAAGCGCTAAGGGGAAAGTAGAAATCCTGCTTGATACAAGTTGCCGAGTAAGCGATCAATGAAACCCTATGGTGAAAATCAAACTCCGGCATGATACAAGTTACAAGATCACCCAGCTAGCCTATGATGGGTTGTCACTAGATAGGCTTAACTGTCAACTTTCCCATGGCTGCGACCTTCTCAGCCCGAGCTACACTCAAGAGTACACGATCAATGAAACCCTATGGGGAAAATCAAACTCCGACATGGTACAAGTTGCAAGCTCACCCAGCTAGCCTATGATGGGCTGTCACTAGATAGGCTTAACTGTCAACTTTCCCATGGCTGCGTCATTCTCAGCCCGAGCTACACTCAAGAGTACACGATCAATGAAGCGCTAAGGGGAAAGTAGAAATCCTGCTTGATACAAGTTGCCGAGTAAGCGATCAATGAAGCCCTATGGTGAAAATCAAACTCCGGCATGATACAAGTTACAAGATCACCCAGCTAGCCTATGATGGGTTGTCACTAGATAGGCTTAACTGTCAACTTTCCCATGGCTGCGACCTTCTCAGCCCGAGCTACACTCAAGAGTACACGATCAATGAAACCCTATGGGGAAAATCAAACTCCGACATGGTACAAGTTGCAAGATCACCCAGCTAGCCTATGATGGGCTGTCACTAGATAGGCTTAACTGTCAACTTTCCCATGGCTGCGACCTTCTCAGCCCGAGCTACACTCAAGAGTACACGATCAATGAAACTGTATGGGGAAAATCAAACTCCGACATGGTACAAGTTGCAAGATCACCCAGCTAGCCTATGATGGGCTGTCACTAGATAGGCTTAACTGTCAACTTTCCCATGGCTGCGTCATTCTCAGCCTGATCTACACTCAAGAGTACACGATCAATGAAGCGCTAAGGGGAAAGTAGAAATCCTGCTTGATACAAGTTGCAGAGTAAGCGATCAATGAAACCCTATGGTGAAAATCAAACTCCGGCATGATACAAGTTACAAGATCACCCAGCTAGCCTATGATGGGTTGTCACTAGATAGGCTTAACTGTCAACTTTCCCATGGCTGCGACCTTCTCAGCCCGAGCTACACTCAAGAGTACACGATCAATGAAACCCTATGGGGAAAATCAAACTCCGACATGGTACAAGTTGCAAGCTCACCCAGCTAGCCTATGATGGGCTGTCACTAGATAGGCTTAACTGTCAACTTTCCCATGGCTGCGTCATTCTCAGCCCGAGCTACACTCAAGAGTACACGATCAATGAAGCGCTAAGGGGAAAGTAGAAATCCTGCTTCATACAAGTTGCCGAGTAAGCGATCAATGAAACCCTATGGTGAAAATCAAACTCCGGCATGATACAAGTTACAAGATCACCCAGCTAGCCTATGATGGGTTGTCACTAGATAGGCTTAACTGTCAACTTTCCCATGGCTGCGACCTTCTCAGCCCGAGCTACACTCAAGAGTACACGATCAATGAAACCCTATGGGGAAAATCAAACTCCGACATGGTACAAGTTGCAAGCTCACCCAGCTAGCCTATGATGGGCTGTCACTAGATAGGCTTAACTGTCAACTTTCCCATGGCTGCGTCATTCTCAGCCCGAGCTACATTCAAGAGTACACGATCAATAAAGCGCTAAGGGGAAAGTAGAAATCCTGCTTGATACAAGTTGCCGAGTAAGCGATCAATGAAACCCTATGGTGAAAATCAAACTCCGGCATGATAAAAGTTGCAAGATCACCCAGCTAGCCTATGATGGGTTGTCACTAGATAGGCTTAACTGTCAACTTTCCCATGGCTGCGACCTTCTCAGCCCGAGCTACACTCAAGAGTACACGATCAATGAAACCCTATGGGGAAAATCAAACTCCGACATGGTACAAGTTGCAAGCTCACCCAGCTAGCCTATGATGGGCTGTCACTAGATAGGCTTAACTGTCAACTTTCCCATGGCTGCGTCATTCTCAGCCCGAGCTACACTCAAGAGTACACGATCAATGAAGCGCTAAGGGGAAAGTAGAAATCCTGCTTCATACAAGTTGCCGAGTAAGCGATCAATGAAACCCTATGGTGAAAATCAAACTCCGGCATGATACAAGTTACAAGATCACCCAGCTAGCCTATGATGGGTTGTCACTAGATAGGCTTAACTGTCAACTTTCCCATGGCTGCGACCTTCTCAGCCCGAGCTACACTCAAGAGTACACGATCAATGAAACCCTATGGGGAAAATCAAACTCCGACATGGTACAAGTTGCAAGATCACCCAGCTAGCCTATGATGGGCTGTCACTAGATAGGCTTAACTGTCAACTTTCCCATGGCTGCGTCATTCTCAGCCCGATCTACACTCAAGAGTACACGATCAATGAAACCCTATGGTGAAAATCAAACTCCGGCATGATACAAGTTACAAGATCACCCAGCTAGCCTATGATGGGTTGTCACTAGATAGGCTTAACTGTCAACTTTCCCATGGCTGCGTCATTCTCAGCCCGAGCTACACTCAAGAGTACACGATCAATGAAACCCTATGGTGAAAATCAAACTCCGGCATGATACAAGTTACAAGATCACCCAGCTAGCCTATGATGGGTTGTCACTAGATAGGCTTAACTGTCAACTTTCCCATGGCTGCGACCTTCTCAGCCCGAGCTACACTCAAGAGTACACGATCAATGAGACCCTATGGGGAAAATCAAACTCCGACATGGTACATGTTGCAAGCTCACCCAGCTAGCCTATGATGGGCTGTCACTAGATAGGCTTAACTGTCAACTTTCCCATGGCTGCGTCATTCTCAGCCCGAGCTACACTCAAGAGTACACGATCAATGAAGCGCTAAGGGGAAAGTAGAAATCCTGCTTGATACAAGTTGCCGAGTAAGCGATCAATGAAACCCTATGGTGAAAATCAAACTCCGGCATGATACAAGTTACAAGATCACCCAGCTAGCCTATGATGGGTTGTCACTAGATAGGCTTAACTGTCAACTTTCCCATGGCTGCGACCTTCTCAGCCCGAGCTACACTCAAGAGTACACGATCAATGAAACCGTATGGGGAAAATCAAACTCCGACATGGTACAAGTTGCAAGATCACCCAGCTAGCCTATGATGGGCTGTCACTAGATAGGCTTAACTGTCAACTTTCCCATGGCTGCGTCATTCTCAGCCCGATCTACACTCAAGAGTACACGATCAATGAAGCGCTAAGGGGAAAGTAGAAATCCTGCTTGATACAAGTTGCCGAGTAAGCGATCAATGAAACCCTATGGTGAAAATCAAACTCCGGCATGATACAAGTTACAAGATCACCCAGCTAGCCTATGATGGGTTGTCACTAGATAGGCTTAACTGTCAACTTTCCCATGGCTGCGACCTTCTCAGCCCGAGCTACACTCAAGAGTACACGATCAATGAAACCCTATGGGGAAAATCAAACTCCGACATGGTACAAGTTGCAAGCTCACCCAGCTAGCCTATGATGGGCTGTCACTAGATAGGCTTAACTGTCAACTTTCCCATGGCTGCGTCATTCTCAGCCCGAGCTACACTCAAGAGTACACGATCAATGAAGCGCTAAGGGGAAAGTAGAAATCCTGCTTCATACAAGTTGCCGAGTAAGCGATCAATGAAACCCTATGGTGAAAATCAAACTCCGGCATGATACAAGTTACAAGATCACCCAGCTAGCCTATGATGGGTTGTCACTAGATAGGCTTAACTGTCAACTTTCCCATGGCTGCGACCTTCTCAGCCCGAGCTACACTCAAGAGTACACGATCAATGAAACCCTATGGGGAAAATCAAACTCCGACATGGTACAAGTTGCAAGCTCACCCAGCTAGCCTATGATGGGCTGTCACTAGATAGGCTTAACTGTCAACTTTCCCATGGCTGCGTCATTCTCAGCCCGAGCTACACTCAAGAGTACACGATCAATGAAGCGCTAAGGGGAAAGTAGAAATCCTGCTTGATACAAGTTGCCGAGTAAGCGATCAATGAAACCCTATGGTGAAAATCAAACTCCGGCATGATACAAGTTACAAGATCACCCAGCTAGCCTATGATGGGTTGTCACTAGATAGGCTTAACTGTCAACTTTCCCATGGCTGCGACCTTCTCAGCCCGAGCTACACTCAAGAGTACACGATCAATGAAACCCTATGGGGAAAATCAAACTCCGACATGGTACAAGTTGCAAGATCACCCAGCTAGCCTATGATGGGCTGTCACTAGATAGGCTTAACTGTCAACTTTCCCATGGCTGCGACCTTCTCAGCCCGAGCTACACTCAAGAGTACACGATCAATGAAACCGTATGGGGAAAATCAAACTCCGACATGGTACAAGTTGCAAGATCACCCAGCTAGCCTATGATGGGCTGTCACTAGATAGGCTTAACTGTCAACTTTCCCATGGCTGCGTCATTCTCAGCCCGATCTACACTCAAGAGTACACGATCAATGAAGCGCTAAGGGGAAAGTAGAAATCCTGCTTGATACAAGTTGCAGAGTAAGCGATCAATGAAACCCTATGGTGAAAATCAAACTCCGGCATGATACAAGTTACAAGATCACCCAGCTAGCCTATGATGGGTTGTCACTAGATAGGCTTAACTGTCAACTTTCCCATGGCTGCGACCTTCTCAGCCCGAGCTACACTCAAGAGTACACGATCAATGAAACCCTATGGGGAAAATCAAACTCCGACATGGTACAAGTTGCAAGCTCACCCAGCTAGCCTATGATGGGCTGTCACTAGATAGGCTTAACTGTCAACTTTCCCATGGCTGCGTCATTCTCAGCCCGAGCTACACTCAAGAGTACACGATCAATGAAGCGCTAAGGGGAAAGTAGAAATCCTGCTTCATACAAGTTGCCGAGTAAGCGATCAATGAAACCCTATGGTGAAAATCAAACTCCGGCATGATACAAGTTACAAGATCACCCAGCTAGCCTATGATGGGTTGTCACTAGATAGGCTTAACTGTCAACTTTCCCATGGCTGCGACCTTCTCAGCCCGAGCTACACTCAAGAGTACACGATCAATGAAACCCTATGGGGAAAATCAAACTCCGACATGGTACAAGTTGCAAGCTCACCCAGCTAGCCTATGATGGGCTGTCACTAGATAGGCTTAACTGTCAACTTTCCCATGGCTGCGTCATTCTCAGCCCGAGCTACATTCAAGAGTACACGATCAATGAAGCGCTAAGGGGAAAGTAGAAATCCTGCTTGATACAAGTTGCCGAGTAAGCGATCAATGAAACCCTATGGTGAAAATCAAACTCCGGCATGATAAAAGTTGCAAGATCACCCAGCTAGCCTATGATGGGTTGTCACTAGATAGGCTTAACTGTCAACTTTCCCATGGCTGCGACCTTCTCAGCCCGAGCTACACTCAAGAGTACACGATCAATGAAACCCTATGGGGAAAATCAAACTCCGACATGGTACAAGTTGCAAGCTCACCCAGCTAGCCTATGATGGGCTGTCACTAGAGAGGCTTAACTGTCAACTTTCCCATGGCTGCGTCATTCTCAGCCCGAGCTACACTCAAGAGTACACGATCAATGAAGCGCTAAGGGGAAAGTAGAAATCCTGCTTGATACAAGTTGCCGAGTAAGCGATCAATGAAGCCCTATGGTGAAAATCAAACTCCGGCATGATACAAGTTACAAGATCACCCAGCTAGCCTATGATGGGTTGTCACTAGATAGGCTTAACTGTCAACTATCCCATGGCTGCGAAATTCTCAGCCCGAGCTACACTCAAGAGTACACGATCAGTGAAACCGTATGGGGAAAATCAAACTCCGACATGGTACAAGTTGCAAGATCACCCAGCTAGCCTATGATGGGCTGTCACTAGATAGGCTTAACTGTCAACTTTCCCATGGCTGCGTCATTCTCAGCCCGATCTACACTCAAGAGTACACGATCAATGAAGCGCTAAGGGGAAAGTAGAAATCCTGCTTGATACAAGTTGCCGAGTAAGCGATCAATGAAACCCTATGCTGAAAATCAAACTCCGGCATGATACAAGTTACAAGATCACCCAGCTAGCCTATGATGGGTTGTCACTAGATAGGCTTAACTGTCAACTTTCCCATGGCTGCGACCTTCTCAGCCCGAGCTACACTCAAGAGTACACGATCAATGAGACCCTATGGGGAAAATCAAACTCCGACATGGTACATGTTGCAAGCTCACCCAGCTAGCCTATGATGGGCTGTCACTAGATAGGCTTAACTGTCAACTTTCCCATGGCTGCGTCATTCTCAGCCCGAGCTACACTCAAGAGTACACGATCAATGAAGCGCTAAGGGGAAAGTAGAAATCCTGCTTGATACAAGTTGCCGAGTAAGCGATCAATGAAACCCTATGGTGAAAATCAAACTCCGGCATGATACAAGTTACAAGATCACCCAGCTAGCCTATGATGGGTTGTCACTAGATAGGCTTAACTGTCAACTTTCCCATGGCTGCGACCTTCTCAGCCCGAGCTACACTCAAGAGTACACGATCAATGAAACCCTATGGGGAAAATCAAACTCCGACATGGTACAAGTTGCAAGCTCACCCAGCTAGCCTATGATGGGCTGTCACTAGATAGGCTTAACTGTCAACTTTCCCATGGCTGCGTCATTCTCAGCCCGAGCTACACTCAAGAGTACACGATCAATGAAGCGCTAAGGGGAAAGTAGAAATCCTGCTTGATACAAGTTGCCGAGTAAGCGATCAATGAAACCCTATGGTGAAAATCAAACTCCGGCATGATACAAGTTACAAGATCACCCAGCTAGCCTATGATGGGTTGTCACTAGATAGGCTTAACTGTCAACTTTCCCATGGCTGCGACCTTCTCAGCCCGAGCTACACTCAAGAGTACACGATCAATGAAACCCTATGGGGAAAATCAAACTCCGACATGGTACAAGTTGCAAGATCACCCAGCTAGCCTATGATGGGCTGTCACTAGATAGGCTTAACTGTCAACTTTCCCATGGCTGCGACCTTCTCAGCCCGAGCTACACTCAAGAGTACACGATCAATGAAACCGTATGGGGAAAATCAAACTCCGACATGGTACAAGTTGCAAGATCACCCAGCTAGCCTATGATGGGCTGTCACTAGATAGGCTTAACTGTCAACTTTCCCATGGCTGCGTCATTCTCAGCCCGATCTACACTCAAGAGTACACGATCAATGAAGCGCTAAGGGGAAAGTAGAAATCCTGCTTGATACAAGTTGCAGAGTAAGCGATCAATGAAACCCTATGGTGAAAATCAAACTCCGGCATGATACAAGTTACAAGATCACCCAGCTAGCCTATGATGGGTTGTCACTAGATAGGCTTAACTGTCAACTTTCCCATGGCTGCGACCTTCTCAGCCCGAGCTACACTCAAGAGTACACGATCAATGAAACCCTATGGGGAAAATCAAACTCCGACATGGTACAAGTTGCAAGCTCACCCAGCTAGCCTATGATGGGCTGTCACTAGATAGGCTTAACTGTCAACTTTCCCATGGCTGCGTCATTCTCAGCCCGAGCTACACTCAAGAGTACACGATCAATGAAGCGCTAAGGGGAAAGTAGAAATCCTGCTTCATACAAGTTGCCGAGTAAGCGATCAATGAAACCCTATGGTGAAAATCAAACTCCGGCATGATACAAGTTACAAGATCACCCAGCTAGCCTATGATGGGTTGTCACTAGATAGGCTTAACTGTCAACTTTCCCATGGCTGCGACCTTCTCAGCCCGAGCTACACTCAAGAGTACACGATCAATGAAACCCTATGGGGAAAATCAAACTCCGACATGGTACAAGTTGCAAGCTCACCCAGCTAGCCTATGATGGGCTGTCACTAGATAGGCTTAACTGTCAACTTTCCCATGGCTGCGTCATTCTCAGCCCGAGCTACACTCAAGAGTACACGATCAATGAAGCGCTAAGGGGAAAGTAGAAATCCTGCTTGATACAAGTTGCCGAGTAAGCGATCAATGAAACCCTATGGTGAAAATCAAACTCCGGCATGATACAAGTTACAAGATCACCCAGCTAGCCTATGATGGGTTGTCACTAGATAGGCTTAACTGTCAACTTTCCCATGGCTGCGACCTTCTCAGCCCGAGCTACACTCAAGAGTACACGATCAATGAAACCCTATGGGGAAAATCAAACTCCGACATGGTACAAGTTGCAAGCTCACCCAGCTAGCCTATGATGGGCTGTCACTAGATAGGCTTAACTGTCAACTTTCCCATGGCTGCGTCATTCTCAGCCCGAGCTACATTCAAGAGTACACGATCAATGAAGCGCTAAGGGGAAAGTAGAAATCCTGCTTGATACAAGTTGCCGAGTAAGCGATCAATGAAACCCTATGGTGAAAATCAAACTCCGGCATGATAAAAGTTGCAAGATCACCCAGCTAGCCTATGATGGGTTGTCACTAGATAGGCTTAACTGTCAACTTTCCCATGGCTGCGACCTTCTCAGCCCGAGCTACACTCAAGAGTACACGATCAATGAAACCCTATGGGGAAAATCAAACTCCGACATGGTACAAGTTGCAAGCTCACCCAGCTAGCCTATGATGGGCTGTCACTAGAGAGGCTTAACTGTCAACTTTCCCATGGCTGCGTCATTCTCAGCCCGAGCTACACTCAAGAGTACACGATCAATGAAGCGCTAAGGGGAAAGTAGAAATCCTGCTTGATACAAGTTGCCGAGTAAGCGATCAATGAAGCCCTATGGTGAAAATCAAACTCCGGCATGATACAAGTTACAAGATCACCCAGCTAGCCTATGATGGGTTGTCACTAGATAGGCTTAACTGTCAACTATCCCATGGCTGCGAAATTCTCAGCCCGAGCTACACTCAAGAGTACACGATCAGTGAAACCGTATGGGGAAAATCAAACTCCGACATGGTACAAGTTGCAAGATCACCCAGCTAGCCTATGATGGGCTGTCACTAGATAGGCTTAACTGTCAACTTTCCCATGGCTGCGTCATTCTCAGCCCGATCTACACTCAAGAGTACACGATCAATGAAGCGCTAAGGGGAAAGTAGAAATCCTGCTTGATACAAGTTGCCGAGTAAGCGATCAATGAAACCCTATGGTGAAAATCAAACTCCGGCATGATACAAGTTACAAGATCACCCAGCTAGCCTATGATGGGTTGTCACTAGATAGGCTTAACTGTCAACTTTCCCATGGCTGCGACCTTCTCAGCCCGAGCTACACTCAAGAGTACACGATCAATGAGACCCTATGGGGAAAATCAAACTCCGACATGGTACATGTTGCAAGCTCACCCAGCTAGCCTATGATGGGCTGTCACTAGATAGGCTTAACTGTCAACTTTCCCATGGCTGCGTCATTCTCAGCCCGAGCTACACTCAAGAGTACACGATCAATGAAGCGCTAAGGGGAAAGTAGAAATCCTGCTTGATACAAGTTGCCGAGTAAGCGATCAATGAAACCCTATGGTGAAAATCAAACTCCGGCATGATACAAGTTACAAGATCACCCAGCTAGCCTATGATGGGTTGTCACTAGATAGGCTTAACTGTCAACTTTCCCATGGCTGCGACCTTCTCAGCCCGAGCTACACTCAAGAGTACACGATCAATGAAACCCTATGGGGAAAATCAAACTCCGACATGGTACAAGTTGCAAGCTCACCCAGCTAGCCTATGATGGGCTGTCACTAGATAGGCTTAACTGTCAACTTTCCCATGGCTGCGTCATTCTCAGCCCGAGCTACACTCAAGAGTACACGATCAATGAAGCGCTAAGGGGAAAGTAGAAATCCTGCTTGATACAAGTTGCCGAGTAAGCGATCAATGAAACCCTATGGTGAAAATCAAACTCCGGCATGATACAAGTTACAAGATCACCCAGCTAGCCTATGATGGGTTGTCACTAGATAGGCTTAACTGTCAACTTTCCCATGGCTGCGACCTTCTCAGCCCGAGCTACACTCAAGAGTACACGATCAATGAAACCCTATGGGGAAAATCAAACTCCGACATGGTACAAGTTGCAAGATCACCCAGCTAGCCTATGATGGGCTGTCACTAGATAGGCTTAACTGTCAACTTTCCCATGGCTGCGACCTTCTCAGCCCGAGCTACACTCAAGAGTACACGATCAATGAAACCGTATGGGGAAAATCAAACTCCGACATGGTACAAGTTGCAAGATCACCCAGCTAGCCTATGATGGGCTGTCACTAGATAGGCTTAACTGTCAACTTTCCCATGGCTGCGTCATTCTCAGCCCGATCTACACTCAAGAGTACACGATCAATGAAGCGCTAAGGGGAAAGTAGAAATCCTGCTTGATACAAGTTGCAGAGTAAGCGATCAATGAAACCCTATGGTGAAAATCAAACTCCGGCATGATACAAGTTACAAGATCACCCAGCTAGCCTATGATGGGTTGTCACTAGATAGGCTTAACTGTCAACTTTCCCATGGCTGCGACCTTCTCAGCCCGAGCTACACTCAAGAGTACACGATCAATGAAACCCTATGGGGAAAATCAAACTCCGACATGGTACAAGTTGCAAGCTCACCCAGCTAGCCTATGATGGGCTGTCACTAGATAGGCTTAACTGTCAACTTTCCCATGGCTGCGTCATTCTCAGCCCGAGCTACACTCAAGAGTACACGATCAATGAAGCGCTAAGGGGAAAGTAGAAATCCTGCTTCATACAAGTTGCCGAGTAAGCGATCAATGAAACCCTATGGTGAAAATCAAACTCCGGCATGATACAAGTTACAAGATCACCCAGCTAGCCTATGATGGGTTGTCACTAGATAGGCTTAACTGTCAACTTTCCCATGGCTGCGACCTTCTCAGCCCGAGCTACACTCAAGAGTACACGATCAATGAAACCCTATGGGGAAAATCAAACTCCGACATGGTACAAGTTGCAAGCTCACCCAGCTAGCCTATGATGGGCTGTCACTAGATAGGCTTAACTGTCAACTTTCCCATGGCTGCGTCATTCTCAGCCCGAGCTACACTCAAGAGTACACGATCAATGAAGCGCTAAGGGGAAAGTAGAAATCCTGCTTGATACAAGTTGCCGAGTAAGCGATCAATGAAACCCTATGGTGAAAATCAAACTCCGGCATGATACAAGTTACAAGATCACCCAGCTAGCCTATGATGGGTTGTCACTAGATAGGCTTAACTGTCAACTTTCCCATGGCTGCGACCTTCTCAGCCCGAGCTACACTCAAGAGTACACGATCAATGAAACCCTATGGGGAAAATCAAACTCCGACATGGTACAAGTTGCAAGCTCACCCAGCTAGCCTATGATGGGCTGTCACTAGATAGGCTTAACTGTCAACTTTCCCATGGCTGCGTCATTCTCAGCCCGAGCTACACTCAAGAGTACACGATCAATGAAGCGCTAAGGGGAAAGTAGAAATCCTGCTTGATACAAGTTGCCGAGTAAGCGATCAATGAAGCCCTATGGTGAAAATCAAACTCCGGCATGATACAAGTTACAAGATCACCCAGCTAGCCTATGATGGGTTGTCACTAGATAGGCTTAACTGTCAACTTTCCCATGGCTGCGACCTTCTCAGCCCGAGCTACACTCAAGAGTACACGATCAATGAAACCCTATGGGGAAAATCAAACTCCGACATGGTACAAGTTGCAAGATCACCCAGCTAGCCTATGATGGGCTGTCACTAGATAGGCTTAACTGTCAACTTTCCCATGGCTGCGACCTTCTCAGCCCGAGCTACACTCAAGAGTACACGATCAATGAAACTGTATGGGGAAAATCAAACTCCGACATGGTACAAGTTGCAAGATCACCCAGCTAGCCTATGATGGGCTGTCACTAGATAGGCTTAACTGTCAACTTTCCCATGGCTGCGTCATTCTCAGCCTGATCTACACTCAAGAGTACACGATCAATGAAGCGCTAAGGGGAAAGTAGAAATCCTGCTTGATACAAGTTGCAGAGTAAGCGATCAATGAAACCCTATGGTGAAAATCAAACTCCGGCATGATACAAGTTACAAGATCACCCAGCTAGCCTATGATGGGTTGTCACTAGATAGGCTTAACTGTCAACTTTCCCATGGCTGCGACCTTCTCAGCCCGAGCTACACTCAAGAGTACACGATCAATGAAACCCTATGGGGAAAATCAAACTCCGACATGGTACAAGTTGCAAGCTCACCCAGCTAGCCTATGATGGGCTGTCACTAGATAGGCTTAACTGTCAACTTTCCCATGGCTGCGTCATTCTCAGCCCGAGCTACACTCAAGAGTACACGATCAATGAAGCGCTAAGGGGAAAGTAGAAATCCTGCTTCATACAAGTTGCCGAGTAAGCGATCAATGAAACCCTATGGTGAAAATCAAACTCCGGCATGATACAAGTTACAAGATCACCCAGCTAGCCTATGATGGGTTGTCACTAGATAGGCTTAACTGTCAACTTTCCCATGGCTGCGACCTTCTCAGCCCGAGCTACACTCAAGAGTACACGATCAATGAAACCCTATGGGGAAAATCAAACTCCGACATGGTACAAGTTGCAAGCTCACCCAGCTAGCCTATGATGGGCTGTCACTAGATAGGCTTAACTGTCAACTTTCCCATGGCTGCGTCATTCTCAGCCCGAGCTACATTCAAGAGTACACGATCAATAAAGCGCTAAGGGGAAAGTAGAAATCCTGCTTGATACAAGTTGCCGAGTAAGCGATCAATGAAACCCTATGGTGAAAATCAAACTCCGGCATGATAAAAGTTGCAAGATCACCCAGCTAGCCTATGATGGGTTGTCACTAGATAGGCTTAACTGTCAACTTTCCCATGGCTGCGACCTTCTCAGCCCGAGCTACACTCAAGAGTACACGATCAATGAAACCCTATGGGGAAAATCAAACTCCGACATGGTACAAGTTGCAAGCTCACCCAGCTAGCCTATGATGGGCTGTCACTAGATAGGCTTAACTGTCAACTTTCCCATGGCTGCGTCATTCTCAGCCCGAGCTACACTCAAGAGTACACGATCAATGAAGCGCTAAGGGGAAAGTAGAAATCCTGCTTCATACAAGTTGCCGAGTAAGCGATCAATGAAACCCTATGGTGAAAATCAAACTCCGGCATGATACAAGTTACAAGATCACCCAGCTAGCCTATGATGGGTTGTCACTAGATAGGCTTAACTGTCAACTTTCCCATGGCTGCGACCTTCTCAGCCCGAGCTACACTCAAGAGTACACGATCAATGAAACCCTATGGGGAAAATCAAACTCCGACATGGTACAAGTTGCAAGATCACCCAGCTAGCCTATGATGGGCTGTCACTAGATAGGCTTAACTGTCAACTTTCCCATGGCTGCGACCTTCTCAGCCCGAGCTACACTCAAGAGTACACGATCAATGAAACCGTATGGGGAAAATCAAACTCCGACATGGTACAAGTTGCAAGATCACCCAGCTAGCCTATGATGGGCTGTCACTAGATAGGCTTAACTGTCAACTTTCCCATGGCTGCGTCATTCTCAGCCTGATCTACACTCAAGAGTACACGATCAATGAAGCGCTAAGGGGAAAGTAGAAATCCTGCTTGATACAAGTTGCAGAGTAAGCGATCAATGAAACCCTATGGTGAAAATCAAACTCCGGCATGATACAAGTTACAAGATCACCCAGCTAGCCTATGATGGGTTGTCACTAGATAGGCTTAACTGTCAACTTTCCCATGGCTGCGACCTTCTCAGCCCGAGCTACACTCAAGAGTACACGATCAATGAAACCCTATGGGGAAAATCAAACTCCGACATGGTACAAGTTGCAAGCTCACCCAGCTAGCCTATGATGGGCTGTCACTAGATAGGCTTAACTGTCAACTTTCCCATGGCTGCGTCATTCTCAGCCCGAGCTACACTCAAGAGTACACGATCAATGAAGCGCTAAGGGGAAAGTAGAAATCCTGCTTCATACAAGTTGCCGAGTAAGCGATCAATGAAACCCTATGGTGAAAATCAAACTCCGGCATGATACAAGTTACAAGATCACCCAGCTAGCCTATGATGGGTTGTCACTAGATAGGCTTAACTGTCAACTTTCCCATGGCTGCGACCTTCTCAGCCCGAGCTACACTCAAGAGTACACGATCAATGAAACCCTATGGGGAAAATCAAACTCCGACATGGTACAAGTTGCAAGCTCACCCAGCTAGCCTATGATGGGCTGTCACTAGATAGGCTTAACTGTCAACTTTCCCATGGCTGCGTCATTCTCAGCCCGAGCTACATTCAAGAGTACACGATCAATAAAGCGCTAAGGGGAAAGTAGAAATCCTGCTTGATACAAGTTGCCGAGTAAGCGATCAATGAAACCCTATGGTGAAAATCAAACTCCGGCATGATAAAAGTTGCAAGATCACCCAGCTAGCCTATGATGGGTTGTCACTAGATAGGCTTAACTGTCAACTTTCCCATGGCTGCGACCTTCTCAGCCCGAGCTACACTCAAGAGTACACGATCAATGAAACCCTATGGGGAAAATCAAACTCCGACATGGTACAAGTTGCAAGCTCACCCAGCTAGCCTATGATGGGCTGTCACTAGATAGGCTTAACTGTCAACTTTCCCATGGCTGCGTCATTCTCAGCCCGAGCTACACTCAAGAGTACACGATCAATGAAGCGCTAAGGGGAAAGTAGAAATCCTGCTTCATACAAGTTGCCGAGTAAGCGATCAATGAAACCCTATGGTGAAAATCAAACTCCGGCATGATACAAGTTACAAGATCACCCAGCTAGCCTATGATGGGTTGTCACTAGATAGGCTTAACTGTCAACTTTCCCATGGCTGCGACCTTCTCAGCCCGAGCTACACTCAAGAGTACACGATCAATGAAACCCTATGGGGAAAATCAAACTCCGACATGGTACAAGTTGCAAGCTCACCCAGCTAGCCTATGATGGGCTGTCACTAGATAGGCTTAACTGTCAACTTTCCCATGGCTGCGTCATTCTCAGCCCGAGCTACATTCAAGAGTACAAGATCAATGAAGCGCTAAGGGGAAAGTAGAAATCCTGCTTCATACAAGTTGCCGAGTAAGCGATCAATGAAACCCTATGGTGAAAATCAAACTCCGGCATGATAAAAGTTGCAAGATCACCCAGCTAGCCTATGATGGGTTGTCACTAGATAGGCTTAACTGTCAACTTTCCCATGGCTGCGACCTTCTCAGCCCGTGCTACACTCAAGAGTACACGATCAATGAAACCCTATGGGGAAAATCAAACTCCGACATGGTACAAGTTGCAAGCTCACCCAGCTAGCCTATGATGGGCTGTCACTAGATAGGCTTAACTGTCAACTTTCCCATGGCTGCGTCATTCTCAGCCCGAGCTACACTCAAGAGTACACGATCAATGAAGCGCTAAGGGGAAAGTAGAAATCCTGCTTCATACAAGTTGCCGAGTAAGCGATCAATGAAACCCTATGGTGAAAATCAAACTCCGGCATGATAAAAGTTGCAAGATCACCCAGCTAGCCTATGATGGGTTGTCACTAGATAGGCTTAACTGTCAACTATCCCATGGCTGCGAAATTCTCAGCCCGAGCTACACTCAAGAGTACACGATCAGTGAAACCGTATGGGGAAAATCAAACTCCGACATGGTACAAGTTGCAAGATCACCCAGCTAGCCTATGATGGGCTGTCACTAGATAGGCTTAACTGTCAACTTTCCCATGGCTGCGTCATTCTCAGCCCGATCTACACTCAAGAGTACACGATCAATGAAGCGCTAAGGGGAAAGTAGAAATCCTGCTTGATACAAGTTGCAGAGTAAGCGATCAATGAAACCCTATGGTGAAAATCAAACTCCGGCATGATACAAGTTACAAGATCACCCAGCTAGCCTATGATGGGTTGTCACTAGATAGGCTTAACTGTCAACTTTCCCATGGCTGCGACCTTCTCAGCCCGAGCTACACTCAAGAGTACACGATCAATGAAACCCTATGGGGAAAATCAAACTCCGACATGGTAAAAGTTGCAAGCTCACCCAGCTAGCCTATGATGGGCTGTCACTAGATAGGCTTAACTGTCAACTTTCCCATGGCTGCGTCATTCTCAGCCCGAGCTACACTCAAGAGTACACGATCAATGAAGCGCTAAGGGGAAAGTAGAAATCCTGCTTGATACAAGTTGCCGAGTAAGCGATCAATGAAACCCTATGGTGAAAATCAAACTCCGGCATGATACAAGTTACAAGATCACCCAGCTAGCCTATGATGGGTTGTCACTAGATAGGCTTAACTGTCAACTTTCCCATGGCTGCGACCTTCTCAGCCCGAGCTACACTCAAGAGTACACGATCAATGAAACCGTATGGGGAAAATCAAACTCCGACATGGTACAAGTTGCAAGATCACCCAGCTAGCCTATGATGGGCTGTCACTAGATAGGCTTAACTGTCAACTTTCCCATGGCTGCGTCATTCTCAGCCCGATCTACACTCAAGAGTACACGATCAATGAAGCGCTAAGGGGAAAGTAGAAATCCTGCTTGATACAAGTTGCCGAGTAAGCGATCAATGAAACCCTATGGTGAAAATCAAACTCCGGCATGATACAAGTTACAAGATCACCCAGCTAGCCTATGATGGGTTGTCACTAGATAGGCTTAACTGTCAACTTTCCCATGGCTGCGACCTTCTCAGCCCGAGCTACACTCAAGAGTACACGATCAATGAAACCCTATGGGGAAAATCAAACTCCGACATGGTACAAGTTGCAAGCTCACCCAGCTAGCCTATGATGGGCTGTCACTAGATAGGCTTAACTGTCAACTTTCCCATGGCTGCGTCATTCTCAGCCCGAGCTACACTCAAGAGTACACGATCAATGAAGCGCTAAGGGGAAAGTAGAAATCCTGCTTCATACAAGTTGCCGAGTAAGCGATCAATGAAACCCTATGGTGAAAATCAAACTCCGGCATGATACAAGTTACAAGATCACCCAGCTAGCCTATGATGGGTTGTCACTAGATAGGCTTAACTGTCAACTTTCCCATGGCTGCGACCTTCTCAGCCCGAGCTACACTCAAGAGTACACGATCAATGAAACCCTATGGGGAAAATCAAACTCCGACATGGTACAAGTTGCAAGCTCACCCAGCTAGCCTATGATGGGCTGTCACTAGATAGGCTTAACTGTCAACTTTCCCATGGCTGCGTCATTCTCAGCCCGAGCTACACTCAAGAGTACACGATCAATGAAGCGCTAAGGGGAAAGTAGAAATCCTGCTTGATACAAGTTGCCGAGTAAGCGATCAATGAAACCCTATGGTGAAAATCAAACTCCGGCATGATACAAGTTACAAGATCACCCAGCTAGCCTATGATGGGTTGTCACTAGATAGGCTTAACTGTCAACTTTCCCATGGCTGCGACCTTCTCAGCCCGAGCTACACTCAAGAGTACACGATCAATGAAACCCTATGGGGAAAATCAAACTCCGACATGGTACAAGTTGCAAGATCACCCAGCTAGCCTATGATGGGCTGTCACTAGATAGGCTTAACTGTCAACTTTCCCATGGCTGCGACCTTCTCAGCCCGAGCTACACTCAAGAGTACACGATCAATGAAACCGTATGGGGAAAATCAAACTCCGACATGGTACAAGTTGCAAGATCACCCAGCTAGCCTATGATGGGCTGTCACTAGATAGGCTTAACTGTCAACTTTCCCATGGCTGCGTCATTCTCAGCCCGATCTACACTCAAGAGTACACGATCAATGAAGCGCTAAGGGGAAAGTAGAAATCCTGCTTGATACAAGTTGCAGAGTAAGCGATCAATGAAACCCTATGGTGAAAATCAAACTCCGGCATGATACAAGTTACAAGATCACCCAGCTAGCCTATGATGGGTTGTCACTAGATAGGCTTAACTGTCAACTTTCCCATGGCTGCGACCTTCTCAGCCCGAGCTACACTCAAGAGTACACGATCAATGAAACCCTATGGGGAAAATCAAACTCCGACATGGTACAAGTTGCAAGCTCACCCAGCTAGCCTATGATGGGCTGTCACTAGATAGGCTTAACTGTCAACTTTCCCATGGCTGCGTCATTCTCAGCCCGAGCTACACTCAAGAGTACACGATCAATGAAGCGCTAAGGGGAAAGTAGAAATCCTGCTTCATACAAGTTGCCGAGTAAGCGATCAATGAAACCCTATGGTGAAAATCAAACTCCGGCATGATACAAGTTACAAGATCACCCAGCTAGCCTATGATGGGTTGTCACTAGATAGGCTTAACTGTCAACTTTCCCATGGCTGCGACCTTCTCAGCCCGAGCTACACTCAAGAGTACACGATCAATGAAACCCTATGGGGAAAATCAAACTCCGACATGGTACAAGTTGCAAGCTCACCCAGCTAGCCTATGATGGGCTGTCACTAGATAGGCTTAACTGTCAACTTTCCCATGGCTGCGTCATTCTCAGCCCGAGCTACATTCAAGAGTACACGATCAATGAAGCGCTAAGGGGAAAGTAGAAATCCTGCTTGATACAAGTTGCCGAGTAAGCGATCAATGAAACCCTATGGTGAAAATCAAACTCCGGCATGATAAAAGTTGCAAGATCACCCAGCTAGCCTATGATGGGTTGTCACTAGATAGGCTTAACTGTCAACTTTCCCATGGCTGCGACCTTCTCAGCCCGAGCTACACTCAAGAGTACACGATCAATGAAACCCTATGGGGAAAATCAAACTCCGACATGGTACAAGTTGCAAGCTCACCCAGCTAGCCTATGATGGGCTGTCACTAGAGAGGCTTAACTGTCAACTTTCCCATGGCTGCGTCATTCTCAGCCCGAGCTACACTCAAGAGTACACGATCAATGAAGCGCTAAGGGGAAAGTAGAAATCCTGCTTCATACAAGTTGCCGAGTAAGCGATCAATGAAACCCTATGGTGAAAATCAAACTCCGGCATGATACAAGTTACAAGATCACCCAGCTAGCCTATGATGGGTTGTCACTAGATAGGCTTAACTGTCAACTTTCCCATGGCTGCGACCTTCTCAGCCCGAGCTACACTCAAGAGTACACGATCAATGAAACCCTATGGGGAAAATCAAACTCCGACATGGTACAAGTTGCAAGCTCACCCAGCTAGCCTATGATGGGCTGTCACTAGATAGGCTTAACTGTCAACTTTCCCATGGCTGCGTCATTCTCAGCCCGAGCTACATTCAAGAGTACAAGATCAATGAAGCGCTAAGGGGAAAGTAGAAATCCTGCTTCATACAAGTTGCCGAGTAAGCGATCAATGAAACCCTATGGTGAAAATCAAACTCCGGCATGATAAAAGTTGCAAGATCACCCAGCTAGCCTATGATGGGTTGTCACTAGATAGGCTTAACTGTCAACTTTCCCATGGCTGCGACCTTCTCAGCCCGTGCTACACTCAAGAGTACACGATCAATGAAACCCTATGGGGAAAATCAAACTCCGACATGGTACAAGTTGCAAGCTCACCCAGCTAGCCTATGATGGGCTGTCACTAGATAGGCTTAACTGTCAACTTTCCCATGGCTGCGTCATTCTCAGCCCGAGCTACACTCAAGAGTACACGATCAATGAAGCGCTAAGGGGAAAGTAGAAATCCTGCTTCATACAAGTTGCCGAGTAAGCGATCAATGAAACCCTATGGTGAAAATCAAACTCCGGCATGATAAAAGTTGCAAGATCACCCAGCTAGCCTATGATGGGTTGTCACTAGATAGGCTTAACTGTCAACTATCCCATGGCTGCGAAATTCTCAGTCCGAGCTACACTCAAGAGTACACGATCAGTGAAACCGTATGGGGAAAATCAAACTCCGACATGGTACAAGTTGCAAGATCACCCAGCTAGCCTATGATGGGCTGTCACTAGATAGGCTTAACTGTCAACTTTCCCATGGCTGCGTCATTCTCAGCCCGATCTACACTCAAGAGTACACGATCAATGAAGCGCTAAGGGGAAAGTAGAAATCCTGCTTGATACAAGTTGCCGAGTAAGCGATCAATGAAACCCTATGGTGAAAATCAAACTCCGGCATGATACAAGTTACAAGATCACCCAGCTAGCCTATGATGGGTTGTCACTAGATAGGCTTAACTGTCAACTTTCCCATGGCTGCGACCTTCTCAGCCCGAGCTACACTCAAGAGTACACGATCAATGAGACCCTATGGGGAAAATCAAACTCCGACATGGTACATGTTGCAAGCTCACCCAGCTAGCCTATGATGGGCTGTCACTAGATAGGCTTAACTGTCAACTTTCCCATGGCTGCGTCATTCTCAGCCCGAGCTACACTCAAGAGTACACGATCAATGAAGCGCTAAGGGGAAAGTAGAAATCCTGCTTGATACAAGTTGCCGAGTAAGCGATCAATGAAACCCTATGGTGAAAATCAAACTCCGGCATGATACAAGTTACAAGATCACCCAGCTAGCCTATGATGGGTTGTCACTAGATAGGCTTAACTGTCAACTTTCCCATGGCTGCGACCTTCTCAGCCCGAGCTACACTCAAGAGTACACGATCAATGAAACCCTATGGGGAAAATCAAACTCCGACATGGTACAAGTTGCAAGCTCACCCAGCTAGCCTATGATGGGCTGTCACTAGATAGGCTTAACTGTCAACTTTCCCATGGCTGCGTCATTCTCAGCCCGAGCTACACTCAAGAGTACACGATCAATGAAGCGCTAAGGGGAAAGTAGAAATCCTGCTTGATACAAGTTGCCGAGTAAGCGATCAATGAAACCCTATGGTGAAAATCAAACTCCGGCATGATACAAGTTACAAGATCACCCAGCTAGCCTATGATGGGTTGTCACTAGATAGGCTTAACTGTCAACTTTCCCATGGCTGCGACCTTCTCAGCCCGAGCTACACTCAAGAGTACACGATCAATGAAACCCTATGGGGAAAATCAAACTCCGACATGGTACAAGTTGCAAGCTCACCCAGCTAGCCTATGATGGGCTGTCACTAGATAGGCTTAACTGTCAACTTTCCCATGGCTGCGTCATTCTCAGCCCGAGCTACACTCAAGAGTACACGATCAATGAAGCGCTAAGGGGAAAGTAGAAATCCTGCTTGATACAAGTTGCCGAGTAAGCGATCAATGAAACCCTATGGTGAAAATCAAACTCCGGCATGATACAAGTTACAAGATCACCCAGCTAGCCTATGATGGGTTGTCACTAGATAGGCTTAACTGTCAACTTTCCCATGGCTGCGACCTTCTCAGCCCGAGCTACACTCAAGAGTACACGATCAATGAAACCCTATGGGGAAAATCAAACTCCGACATGGTACAAGTTGCAAGATCACCCAGCTAGCCTATGATGGGCTGTCACTAGATAGGCTTAACTGTCAACTTTCCCATGGCTGCGACCTTCTCAGCCCGAGCTACACTCAAGAGTACACGATCAATGAAACCGTATGGGGAAAATCAAACTCCGACATGGTACAAGTTGCAAGATCACCCAGCTAGCCTATGATGGGCTGTCACTAGATAGGCTTAACTGTCAACTTTCCCATGGCTGCGTCATTCTCAGCCCGATCTACACTCAAGAGTACACGATCAATGAAGCGCTAAGGGGAAAGTAGAAATCCTGCTTGATACAAGTTGCAGAGTAAGCGATCAATGAAACCCTATGGTGAAAATCAAACTCCGGCATGATACAAGTTACAAGATCACCCAGCTAGCCTATGATGGGTTGTCACTAGATAGGCTTAACTGTCAACTTTCCCATGGCTGCGACCTTCTCAGCCCGAGCTACACTCAAGAGTACACGATCAATGAAACCCTATGGGGAAAATCAAACTCCGACATGGTACAAGTTGCAAGCTCACCCAGCTAGCCTATGATGGGCTGTCACTAGATAGGCTTAACTGTCAACTTTCCCATGGCTGCGTCATTCTCAGCCCGAGCTACACTCAAGAGTACACGATCAATGAAGCGCTAAGGGGAAAGTAGAAATCCTGCTTCATACAAGTTGCCGAGTAAGCGATCAATGAAACCCTATGGTGAAAATCAAACTCCGGCATGATACAAGTTACAAGATCACCCAGCTAGCCTATGATGGGTTGTCACTAGATAGGCTTAACTGTCAACTTTCCCATGGCTGCGACCTTCTCAGCCCGAGCTACACTCAAGAGTACACGATCAATGAAACCCTATGGGGAAAATCAAACTCCGACATGGTACAAGTTGCAAGCTCACCCAGCTAGCCTATGATGGGCTGTCACTAGATAGGCTTAACTGTCAACTTTCCCATGGCTGCGTCATTCTCAGCCCGAGCTACATTCAAGAGTACACGATCAATGAAGCGCTAAGGGGAAAGTAGAAATCCTGCTTCATACAAGTTGCCGAGTAAGCGATCAATGAAACCCTATGGTGAAAATCAAACTCCGGCATGATAAAAGTTGCAAGATCACCCAGCTAGCCTATGATGGGTTGTCACTAGATAGGCTTAACTGTCAACTTTCCCATGGCTGCGACCTTCTCAGCCCGAGCTACACTCAAGAGTACACGATCAATGAAACCCTATGGGGAAAATCAAACTCCGACATGGTACAAGTTGCAAGCTCACCCAGCTAGCCTATGATGGGCTGTCACTAGATAGGCTTAACTGTCAACTTTCCCATGGCTGCGTCATTCTCAGCCCGAGCTACACTCAAGAGTACACGATCAATGAAGCGCTAAGGGGAAAGTAGAAATCCTGCTTCATACAAGTTGCCGAGTAAGCGATCAATGAAACCCTATGGTGAAAATCAAACTCCGGCATGATACAAGTTACAAGATCACCCAGCTAGCCTATGATGGGTTGTCACTAGATAGGCTTAACTGTCAACTTTCCCATGGCTGCGACCTTCTCAGCCCGAGCTACACTCAAGAGTACACGATCAATGAAACCCTATGGGGAAAATCAAACTCCGACATGGTACAAGTTGCAAGCTCACCCAGCTAGCCTATGATGGGCTGTCACTAGATAGGCTTAACTGTCAACTTTCCCATGGCTGCGTCATTCTCAGCCCGAGCTACATTCAAGAGTACAAGATCAATGAAGCGCTAAGGGGAAAGTAGAAATCCTGCTTCATACAAGTTGCCGAGTAAGCGATCAATGAAACCCTATGGTGAAAATCAAACTCCGGCATGATACAAGTTACAAGATCACCCAGCTAGCCTATGATGGGTTGTCACTAGATAGGCTTAACTGTCAACTTTCCCATGGCTGCGACCTTCTCAGCCCGAGCTACACTCAAGAGTACACGATCAATGAAACCGTATGGGGAAAATCAAACTCCGACATGGTACAAGTTGCAAGATCACCCAGCTAGCCTATGATGGGCTGTCACTAGATAGGCTTAACTGTCAACTTTCCCATGGCTGCGTCATTCTCAGCCCGATCTACACTCAAGAGTACACGATCAATGAAGCGCTAAGGGGAAAGTAGAAATCCTGCTTGATACAAGTTGCCGAGTAAGCGATCAATGAAACCCTATGGTGAAAATCAAACTCCGGCATGATACAAGTTACAAGATCACCCAGCTAGCCTATGATGGGTTGTCACTAGATAGGCTTAACTGTCAACTTTCCCATGGCTGCGACCTTCTCAGCCCGAGCTACACTCAAGAGTACACGATCAATGAAACCCTATGGGGAAAATCAAACTCCGACATGGTACAAGTTGCAAGCTCACCCAGCTAGCCTATGATGGGCTGTCACTAGATAGGCTTAACTGTCAACTTTCCCATGGCTGCGTCATTCTCAGCCCGAGCTACACTCAAGAGTACACGATCAATGAAGCGCTAAGGGGAAAGTAGAAATCCTGCTTGATACAAGTTGCCGAGTAAGCGATCAATGAAACCCTATGGTGAAAATCAAACTCCGGCATGATACAAGTTACAAGATCACCCAGCTAGCCTATGATGGGTTGTCACTAGATAGGCTTAACTGTCAACTTTCCCATGGCTGCGACCTTCTCAGCCCGAGCTACACTCAAGAGTACACGATCAATGAAACCCTATGGGGAAAATCAAACTCCGACATGGTACAAGTTGCAAGCTCACCCAGCTAGCCTATGATGGGCTGTCACTAGATAGGCTTAACTGTCAACTTTCCCATGGCTGCGTCATTCTCAGCCCGAGCTACACTCAAGAGTACACGATCAATGAAGCGCTAAGGGGAAAGTAGAAATCCTGCTTGATACAAGTTGCCGAGTAAGCGATCAATGAAGCCCTATGGTGAAAATCAAACTCCGGCATGATACAAGTTACAAGATCACCCAGCTAGCCTATGATGGGTTGTCACTAGATAGGCTTAACTGTCAACTTTCCCATGGCTGCGACCTTCTCAGCCCGAGCTACACTCAAGAGTACACGATCAATGAAACCGTATGGGGAAAATCAAACTCCGACATGGTACAAGTTGCAAGATCACCCAGCTAGCCTATGATGGGCTGTCACTAGATAGGCTTAACTGTCAACTTTCCCATGGCTGCGTCATTCTCAGCCTGATCTACACTCAAGAGTACACGATCAATGAAGCGCTAAGGGGAAAGTAGAAATCCTGCTTGATACAAGTTGCAGAGTAAGCGATCAATGAAACCCTATGGTGAAAATCAAACTCCGGCATGATACAAGTTACAAGATCACCCAGCTAGCCTATGATGGGTTGTCACTAGATAGGCTTAACTGTCAACTTTCCCATGGCTGCGACCTTCTCAGCCCGAGCTACACTCAAGAGTACACGATCAATGAAACCCTATGGGGAAAATCAAACTCCGACATGGTACAAGTTGCAAGCTCACCCAGCTAGCCTATGATGGGCTGTCACTAGATAGGCTTAACTGTCAACTTTCCCATGGCTGCGTCATTCTCAGCCCGAGCTACACTCAAGAGTACACGATCAATGAAGCGCTAAGGGGAAAGTAGAAATCCTGCTTCATACAAGTTGCCGAGTAAGCGATCAATGAAACCCTATGGTGAAAATCAAACTCCGGCATGATACAAGTTACAAGATCACCCAGCTAGCCTATGATGGGTTGTCACTAGATAGGCTTAACTGTCAACTTTCCCATGGCTGCGACCTTCTCAGCCCGAGCTACACTCAAGAGTACACGATCAATGAAACCCTATGGGGAAAATCAAACTCCGACATGGTACAAGTTGCAAGCTCACCCAGCTAGCCTATGATGGGCTGTCACTAGATAGGCTTAACTGTCAACTTTCCCATGGCTGCGTCATTCTCAGCCCGAGCTACATTCAAGAGTACACGATCAATAAAGCGCTAAGGGGAAAGTAGAAATCCTGCTTGATACAAGTTGCCGAGTAAGCGATCAATGAAACCCTATGGTGAAAATCAAACTCCGGCATGATAAAAGTTGCAAGATCACCCAGCTAGCCTATGATGGGTTGTCACTAGATAGGCTTAACTGTCAACTTTCCCATGGCTGCGACCTTCTCAGCCCGAGCTACACTCAAGAGTACACGATCAATGAAACCCTATGGGGAAAATCAAACTCCGACATGGTACAAGTTGCAAGCTCACCCAGCTAGCCTATGATGGGCTGTCACTAGATAGGCTTAACTGTCAACTTTCCCATGGCTGCGTCATTCTCAGCCCGAGCTACACTCAAGAGTACACGATCAATGAAGCGCTAAGGGGAAAGTAGAAATCCTGCTTCATACAAGTTGCCGAGTAAGCGATCAATGAAACCCTATGGTGAAAATCAAACTCCGGCATGATACAAGTTACAAGATCACCCAGCTAGCCTATGATGGGTTGTCACTAGATAGGCTTAACTGTCAACTTTCCCATGGCTGCGACCTTCTCAGCCCGAGCTACACTCAAGAGTACACGATCAATGAAACCCTATGGGGAAAATCAAACTCCGACATGGTACAAGTTGCAAGCTCACCCAGCTAGCCTATGATGGGCTGTCACTAGATAGGCTTAACTGTCAACTTTCCCATGGCTGCGTCATTCTCAGCCCGATCTACACTCAAGAGTACACGATCAATGAAGCGCTAAGGGGAAAGTAGAAATCCTGCTTGATACAAGTTGCCGAGTAAGCGATCAATGAAACCCTATGGTGAAAATCAAACTCCGGCATGATACAAGTTACAAGATCACCCAGCTAGCCTATGATGGGTTGTCACTAGATAGGCTTAACTGTCAACTTTCCCATGGCTGCGACCTTCTCAGCCCGAGCTACACTCAAGAGTACACGATCAATGAAACCCTATGGGGAAAATCAAACTCCGACATGGTACAAGTTGCAAGCTCACCCAGCTAGCCTATGATGGGCTGTCACTAGATAGGCTTAACTGTCAACTTTCCCATGGCTGCGTCATTCTCAGCCCGAGCTACACTCAAGAGTACACGATCAATGAAGCGCTAAGGGGAAAGTAGAAATCCTGCTTGATACAAGTTGCCGAGTAAGCGATCAATGAAACCCTATGGTGAAAATCAAACTCCGGCATGATACAAGTTACAAGATCACCCAGCTAGCCTATGATGGGTTGTCACTAGATAGGCTTAACTGTCAACTTTCCCATGGCTGCGACCTTCTCAGCCCGAGCTACACTCAAGAGTACACGATCAATGAAACCCTATGGGGAAAATCAAACTCCGACATGGTACAAGTTGCAAGCTCACCCAGCTAGCCTATGATGGGCTGTCACTAGATAGGCTTAACTGTCAACTTTCCCATGGCTGCGTCATTCTCAGCCCGAGCTACACTCAAGAGTACACGATCAATGAAGCGCTAAGGGGAAAGTAGAAATCCTGCTTGATACAAGTTGCCGAGTAAGCGATCAATGAAGCCCTATGGTGAAAATCAAACTCCGGCATGATACAAGTTACAAGATCACCCAGCTAGCCTATGATGGGTTGTCACTAGATAGGCTTAACTGTCAACTTTCCCATGGCTGCGACCTTCTCAGCCCGAGCTACACTCAAGAGTACACGATCAATGAAACCCTATGGGGAAAATCAAACTCCGACATGGTACAAGTTGCAAGATCACCCAGCTAGCCTATGATGGGCTGTCACTAGATAGGCTTAACTGTCAACTTTCCCATGGCTGCGACCTTCTCAGCCCGAGCTACACTCAAGAGTACACGATCAATGAAACCGTATGGGGAAAATCAAACTCCGACATGGTACAAGTTGCAAGATCACCCAGCTAGCCTATGATGGGCTGTCACTAGATAGGCTTAACTGTCAACTTTCCCATGGCTGCGTCATTCTCAGCCTGATCTACACTCAAGAGTACACGATCAATGAAGCGCTAAGGGGAAAGTAGAAATCCTGCTTGATACAAGTTGCAGAGTAAGCGATCAATGAAACCCTATGGTGAAAATCAAACTCCGGCATGATACAAGTTACAAGATCACCCAGCTAGCCTATGATGGGTTGTCACTAGATAGGCTTAACTGTCAACTTTCCCATGGCTGCGACCTTCTCAGCCCGAGCTACACTCAAGAGTACACGATCAATGAAACCCTATGGGGAAAATCAAACTCCGACATGGTACAAGTTGCAAGCTCACCCAGCTAGCCTATGATGGGCTGTCACTAGATAGGCTTAACTGTCAACTTTCCCATGGCTGCGTCATTCTCAGCCCGAGCTACACTCAAGAGTACACGATCAATGAAGCGCTAAGGGGAAAGTAGAAATCCTGCTTCATACAAGTTGCCGAGTAAGCGATCAATGAAACCCTATGGTGAAAATCAAACTCCGGCATGATAAAAGTTGCAAGATCACCCAGCTAGCCTATGATGGGTTGTCACTAGATAGGCTTAACTGTCAACTATCCCATGGCTGCGAAATTCTCAGCCCGAGCTACACTCAAGAGTACACGATCAGTGAAACCGTATGGGGAAAATCAAACTCCGACATGGTACAAGTTGCAAGATCACCCAGCTAGCCTATGATGGGCTGTCACTAGATAGGCTTAACTGTCAACTTTCCCATGGCTGCGTCATTCTCAGCCCGATCTACACTCAAGAGTACACGATCAATGAAGCGCTAAGGGGAAAGTAGAAATCCTGCTTGATACAAGTTGCCGAGTAAGCGATCAATGAAACCCTATGGTGAAAATCAAACTCCGGCATGATACAAGTTACAAGATCACCCAGCTAGCCTATGATGGGTTGTCACTAGATAGGCTTAACTGTCAACTTTCCCATGGCTGCGACCTTCTCAGCCCGAGCTACACTCAAGAGTACACGATCAATGAGACCCTATGGGGAAAATCAAACTCCGACATGGTACATGTTGCAAGCTCACCCAGCTAGCCTATGATGGGCTGTCACTAGATAGGCTTAACTGTCAACTTTCCCATGGCTGCGTCATTCTCAGCCCGAGCTACACTCAAGAGTACACGATCAATGAAGCGCTAAGGGGAAAGTAGAAATCCTGCTTGATACAAGTTGCCGAGTAAGCGATCAATGAAACCCTATGGTGAAAATCAAACTCCGGCATGATACAAGTTACAAGATCACCCAGCTAGCCTATGATGGGTTGTCACTAGATAGGCTTAACTGTCAACTTTCCCATGGCTGCGACCTTCTCAGCCCGAGCTACACTCAAGAGTACACGATCAATGAAACCGTATGGGGAAAATCAAACTCCGACATGGTACAAGTTGCAAGATCACCCAGCTAGCCTATGATGGGCTGTCACTAGATAGGCTTAACTGTCAACTTTCCCATGGCTGCGTCATTCTCAGCCCGATCTACACTCAAGAGTACACGATCAATGAAGCGCTAAGGGGAAAGTAGAAATCCTGCTTGATACAAGTTGCCGAGTAAGCGATCAATGAAACCCTATGGTGAAAATCAAACTCCGGCATGATACAAGTTACAAGATCACCCAGCTAGCCTATGATGGGTTGTCACTAGATAGGCTTAACTGTCAACTTTCCCATGGCTGCGACCTTCTCAGCCCGAGCTACACTCAAGAGTACACGATCAATGAAACCCTATGGGGAAAATCAAACTCCGACATGGTACAAGTTGCAAGCTCACCCAGCTAGCCTATGATGGGCTGTCACTAGATAGGCTTAACTGTCAACTTTCCCATGGCTGCGTCATTCTCAGCCCGAGCTACACTCAAGAGTACACGATCAATGAAGCGCTAAGGGGAAAGTAGAAATCCTGCTTGATACAAGTTGCCGAGTAAGCGATCAATGAAACCCTATGGTGAAAATCAAACTCCGGCATGATACAAGTTACAAGATCACCCAGCTAGCCTATGATGGGTTGTCACTAGATAGGCTTAACTGTCAACTTTCCCATGGCTGCGACCTTCTCAGCCCGAGCTACACTCAAGAGTACACGATCAATGAAACCCTATGGGGAAAATCAAACTCCGACATGGTACAAGTTGCAAGCTCACCCAGCTAGCCTATGATGGGCTGTCACTAGATAGGCTTAACTGTCAACTTTCCCATGGCTGCGTCATTCTCAGCCCGAGCTACACTCAAGAGTACACGATCAATGAAGCGCTAAGGGGAAAGTAGAAATCCTGCTTGATACAAGTTGCCGAGTAAGCGATCAATGAAACCCTATGGTGAAAATCAAACTCCGGCATGATACAAGTTACAAGATCACCCAGCTAGCCTATGATGGGTTGTCACTAGATAGGCTTAACTGTCAACTTTCCCATGGCTGCGACCTTCTCAGCCCGAGCTACACTCAAGAGTACACGATCAATGAAACCCTATGGGGAAAATCAAACTCCGACATGGTACAAGTTGCAAGATCACCCAGCTAGCCTATGATGGGCTGTCACTAGATAGGCTTAACTGTCAACTTTCCCATGGCTGCGACCTTCTCAGCCCGAGCTACACTCAAGAGTACACGATCAATGAAACCGTATGGGGAAAATCAAACTCCGACATGGTACAAGTTGCAAGATCACCCAGCTAGCCTATGATGGGCTGTCACTAGATAGGCTTAACTGTCAACTTTCCCATGGCTGCGTCATTCTCAGCCCGATCTACACTCAAGAGTACACGATCAATGAAGCGCTAAGGGGAAAGTAGAAATCCTGCTTGATACAAGTTGCAGAGTAAGCGATCAATGAAACCCTATGGTGAAAATCAAACTCCGGCATGATACAAGTTACAAGATCACCCAGCTAGCCTATGATGGGTTGTCACTAGATAGGCTTAACTGTCAACTTTCCCATGGCTGCGACCTTCTCAGCCCGAGCTACACTCAAGAGTACACGATCAATGAAACCCTATGGGGAAAATCAAACTCCGACATGGTACAAGTTGCAAGCTCACCCAGCTAGCCTATGATGGGCTGTCACTAGATAGGCTTAACTGTCAACTTTCCCATGGCTGCGTCATTCTCAGCCCGAGCTACACTCAAGAGTACACGATCAATGAAGCGCTAAGGGGAAAGTAGAAATCCTGCTTCATACAAGTTGCCGAGTAAGCGATCAATGAAACCCTATGGTGAAAATCAAACTCCGGCATGATACAAGTTACAAGATCACCCAGCTAGCCTATGATGGGTTGTCACTAGATAGGCTTAACTGTCAACTTTCCCATGGCTGCGACCTTCTCAGCCCGAGCTACACTCAAGAGTACACGATCAATGAAACCCTATGGGGAAAATCAAACTCCGACATGGTACAAGTTGCAAGCTCACCCAGCTAGCCTATGATGGGCTGTCACTAGATAGGCTTAACTGTCAACTTTCCCATGGCTGCGTCATTCTCAGCCCGAGCTACACTCAAGAGTACAAGATCAATGAAGCGCTAAGGGGAAAGTAGAAATCCTGCTTGATACAAGTTGCCGAGTAAGCGATCAATGAAACCCTATGGTGAAAATCAAACTCCGGCATGATACAAGTTACAAGATCACCCAGCTAGCCTATGATGGGTTGTCACTAGATAGGCTTAACTGTCAACTTTCCCATGGCTGCGACCTTCTCAGCCCGAGCTACACTCAAGAGTACACGATCAATGAAACCCTATGGGGAAAATCAAACTCCGACATGGTACAAGTTGCAAGCTCACCCAGCTAGCCTATGATGGGCTGTCACTAGATAGGCTTAACTGTCAACTTTCCCATGGCTGCGTCATTCTCAGCCCGAGCTACACTCAAGAGTACACGATCAATGAAGCGCTAAGGGGAAAGTAGAAATCCTGCTTCATACAAGTTGCCGAGTAAGCGATCAATGAAACCCTATGGTGAAAATCAAACTCCGGCATGATACAAGTTACAAGATCACCCAGCTAGCCTATGATGGGTTGTCACTAGATAGGCTTAACTGTCAACTTTCCCATGGCTGCGACCTTCTCAGCCCGAGCTACACTCAAGAGTACACGATCAATGAAACCCTATGGGGAAAATCAAACTCCGACATGGTACAAGTTGCAAGCTCACCCAGCTAGCCTATGATGGGCTGTCACTAGATAGGCTTAACTGTCAACTTTCCCATGGCTGCGTCATTCTCAGCCCGAGCTACATTCAAGAGTACAAGATCAATGAAGCGCTAAGGGGAAAGTAGAAATCCTGCTTCATACAAGTTGCCGAGTAAGCGATCAATGAAACCCTATGGTGAAAATCAAACTCCGGCATGATAAAAGTTGCAAGATCACCCAGCTAGCCTATGATGGGTTGTCACTAGATAGGCTTAACTGTCAACTTTCCCATGGCTGCGACCTTCTCAGCCCGAGCTACACTCAAGAGTACACGATCAATGAAACCCTATGGGGAAAATCAAACTCCGACATGGTACAAGTTGCAAGCTCACCCAGCTAGCCTATGATGGGCTGTCACTAGATAGGCTTAACTGTCAACTTTCCCATGGCTGCGTCATTCTCAGCCCGAGCTACACTCAAGAGTACACGATCAATGAAGCGCTAAGGGGAAAGTAGAAATCCTGCTTGATACAAGTTGCCGAGTAAGCGATCAATGAAGCCCTATGGTGAAAATCAAACTCCGGCATGATACAAGTTACAAGATCACCCAGCTAGCCTATGATGGGTTGTCACTAGATAGGCTTAACTGTCAACTTTCCCATGGCTGCGACCTTCTCAGCCCGAGCTACACTCAAGAGTACACGATCAATGAAACCCTATGGGGAAAATCAAACTCCGACATGGTACAAGTTGCAAGATCACCCAGCTAGCCTATGATGGGCTGTCACTAGATAGGCTTAACTGTCAACTTTCCCATGGCTGCGACCTTCTCAGCCCGAGCTACACTCAAGAGTACACGATCAATGAAACCGTATGGGGAAAATCAAACTCCGACATGGTACAAGTTGCAAGATCACCCAGCTAGCCTATGATGGGCTGTCACTAGATAGGCTTAACTGTCAACTTTCCCATGGCTGCGTCATTCTCAGCCTGATCTACACTCAAGAGTACACGATCAATGAAGCGCTAAGGGGAAAGTAGAAATCCTGCTTGATACAAGTTGCAGAGTAAGCGATCAATGAAACCCTATGGTGAAAATCAAACTCCGGCATGATACAAGTTACAAGATCACCCAGCTAGCCTATGATGGGTTGTCACTAGATAGGCTTAACTGTCAACTTTCCCATGGCTGCGACCTTCTCAGCCCGAGCTACACTCAAGAGTACACGATCAATGAAACCCTATGGGGAAAATCAAACTCCGACATGGTACAAGTTGCAAGATCACCCAGCTAGCCTATGATGGGCTGTCACTAGATAGGCTTAACTGTCAACTTTCCCATGGCTGCGACCTTCTCAGCCCGAGCTACACTCAAGAGTACACGATCAATGAAACCGTATGGGGAAAATCAAACTCCGACATGGTACAAGTTGCAAGATCACCCAGCTAGCCTATGATGGGCTGTCACTAGATAGGCTTAACTGTCAACTTTCCCATGGCTGCGTCATTCTCAGCCTGATCTACACTCAAGAGTACACGATCAATGAAGCGCTAAGGGGAAAGTAGAAATCCTGCTTGATACAAGTTGCAGAGTAAGCGATCAATGAAACCCTATGGTGAAAATCAAACTCCGGCATGATACAAGTTACAAGATCACCCAGCTAGCCTATGATGGGTTGTCACTAGATAGGCTTAACTGTCAACTTTCCCATGGCTGCGACCTTCTCAGCCCGAGCTACACTCAAGAGTACACGATCAATGAAACCCTATGGGGAAAATCAAACTCCGACATGGTACAAGTTGCAAGCTCACCCAGCTAGCCTATGATGGGCTGTCACTAGATAGGCTTAACTGTCAACTTTCCCATGGCTGCGTCATTCTCAGCCCGAGCTACACTCAAGAGTACACGATCAATGAAGCGCTAAGGGGAAAGTAGAAATCCTGCTTCATACAAGTTGCCGAGTAAGCGATCAATGAAACCCTATGGTGAAAATCAAACTCCGGCATGATACAAGTTACAAGATCACCCAGCTAGCCTATGATGGGTTGTCACTAGATAGGCTTAACTGTCAACTTTCCCATGGCTGCGACCTTCTCAGCCCGAGCTACACTCAAGAGTACACGATCAATGAAACCCTATGGGGAAAATCAAACTCCGACATGGTACAAGTTGCAAGCTCACCCAGCTAGCCTATGATGGGCTGTCACTAGATAGGCTTAACTGTCAACTTTCCCATGGCTGCGTCATTCTCAGCCCGAGCTACACTCAAGAGTACACGATCAATGAAGCGCTAAGGGGAAAGTAGAAATCCTGCTTGATACAAGTTGCCGAGTAAGCGATCAATGAAACCCTATGGTGAAAATCAAACTCCGGCATGATACAAGTTACAAGATCACCCAGCTAGCCTATGATGGGTTGTCACTAGATAGGCTTAACTGTCAACTTTCCCATGGCTGCGACCTTCTCAGCCCGAGCTACACTCAAGAGTACACGATCAATGAAACCCTATGGGGAAAATCAAACTCCGACATGGTACAAGTTGCAAGCTCACCCAGCTAGCCTATGATGGGCTGTCACTAGATAGGCTTAACTGTCAACTTTCCCATGGCTGCGTCATTCTCAGCCCGAGCTACACTCAAGAGTACACGATCAATGAAGCGCTAAGGGGAAAGTAGAAATCCTGCTTGATACAAGTTGCCGAGTAAGCGATCAATGAAGCCCTATGGTGAAAATCAAACTCCGGCATGATACAAGTTACAAGATCACCCAGCTAGCCTATGATGGGTTGTCACTAGATAGGCTTAACTGTCAACTTTCCCATGGCTGCGACCTTCTCAGCCCGAGCTACACTCAAGAGTACACGATCAATGAAACCCTATGGGGAAAATCAAACTCCGACATGGTACAAGTTGCAAGATCACCCAGCTAGCCTATGATGGGCTGTCACTAGATAGGCTTAACTGTCAACTTTCCCATGGCTGCGACCTTCTCAGCCCGAGCTACACTCAAGAGTACACGATCAATGAAACCGTATGGGGAAAATCAAACTCCGACATGGTACAAGTTGCAAGATCACCCAGCTAGCCTATGATGGGCTGTCACTAGATAGGCTTAACTGTCAACTTTCCCATGGCTGCGTCATTCTCAGCCTGATCTACACTCAAGAGTACACGATCAATGAAGCGCTAAGGGGAAAGTAGAAATCCTGCTTGATACAAGTTGCAGAGTAAGCGATCAATGAAACCCTATGGTGAAAATCAAACTCCGGCATGATACAAGTTACAAGATCACCCAGCTAGCCTATGATGGGTTGTCACTAGATAGGCTTAACTGTCAACTTTCCCATGGCTGCGACCTTCTCAGCCCGAGCTACACTCAAGAGTACACGATCAATGAAACCCTATGGGGAAAATCAAACTCCGACATGGTACAAGTTGCAAGCTCACCCAGCTAGCCTATGATGGGCTGTCACTAGATAGGCTTAACTGTCAACTTTCCCATGGCTGCGTCATTCTCAGCCCGAGCTACACTCAAGAGTACACGATCAATGAAGCGCTAAGGGGAAAGTAGAAATCCTGCTTCATACAAGTTGCCGAGTAAGCGATCAATGAAACCCTATGGTGAAAATCAAACTCCGGCATGATACAAGTTACAAGATCACCCAGCTAGCCTATGATGGGTTGTCACTAGATAGGCTTAACTGTCAACTTTCCCATGGCTGCGACCTTCTCAGCCCGAGCTACACTCAAGAGTACACGATCAATGAAACCCTATGGGGAAAATCAAACTCCGACATGGTACAAGTTGCAAGCTCACCCAGCTAGCCTATGATGGGCTGTCACTAGATAGGCTTAACTGTCAACTTTCCCATGGCTGCGTCATTCTCAGCCCGAGCTACATTCAAGAGTACACGATCAATAAAGCGCTAAGGGGAAAGTAGAAATCCTGCTTGATACAAGTTGCCGAGTAAGCGATCAATGAAACCCTATGGTGAAAATCAAACTCCGGCATGATAAAAGTTGCAAGATCACCCAGCTAGCCTATGATGGGTTGTCACTAGATAGGCTTAACTGTCAACTTTCCCATGGCTGCGACCTTCTCAGCCCGAGCTACACTCAAGAGTACACGATCAATGAAACCCTATGGGGAAAATCAAACTCCGACATGGTACAAGTTGCAAGCTCACCCAGCTAGCCTATGATGGGCTGTCACTAGATAGGCTTAACTGTCAACTTTCCCATGGCTGCGTCATTCTCAGCCCGAGCTACACTCAAGAGTACACGATCAATGAAGCGCTAAGGGGAAAGTAGAAATCCTGCTTCATACAAGTTGCCGAGTAAGCGATCAATGAAACCCTATGGTGAAAATCAAACTCCGGCATGATACAAGTTACAAGATCACCCAGCTAGCCTATGATGGGTTGTCACTAGATAGGCTTAACTGTCAACTTTCCCATGGCTGCGACCTTCTCAGCCCGAGCTACACTCAAGAGTACACGATCAATGAAACCCTATGGGGAAAATCAAACTCCGACATGGTACAAGTTGCAAGCTCACCCAGCTAGCCTATGATGGGCTGTCACTAGATAGGCTTAACTGTCAACTTTCCCATGGCTGCGTCATTCTCAGCCCGAGCTACATTCAAGAGTACAAGATCAATGAAGCGCTAAGGGGAAAGTAGAAATCCTGCTTCATACAAGTTGCCGAGTAAGCGATCAATGAAACCCTATGGTGAAAATCAAACTCCGGCATGATAAAAGTTGCAAGATCACCCAGCTAGCCTATGATGGGTTGTCACTAGATAGGCTTAACTGTCAACTATCCCATGGCTGCGAAATTCTCAGCCCGAGCTACACTCAAGAGTACACGATCAGTGAAACCGTATGGGGAAAATCAAACTCCGACATGGTACAAGTTGCAAGATCACCCAGCTAGCCTATGATAGGCTGTCACTAGATAGGCTTAACTGTCAACTTTCCCATGGCTGCGTCATTCTCAGCCCGATCTACACTCAAGAGTACACGATCAATGAAGCGCTAAGGGGAAAGTAGAAATCCTGCTTGATACAAGTTGCCGAGTAAGCGATCAATGAAACCCTATGGTGAAAATCAAACTCCGGCATGATACAAGTTACAAGATCACCCAGCTAGCCTATGATGGGTTGTCACTAGATAGGCTTAACTGTCAACTTTCCCATGGCTGCGACCTTCTCAGCCCGAGCTACACTCAAGAGTACACGATCAATGAGACCCTATGGGGAAAATCAAACTCCGACATGGTACATGTTGCAAGCTCACCCAGCTAGCCTATGATGGGCTGTCACTAGATAGGCTTAACTGTCAACTTTCCCATGGCTGCGTCATTCTCAGCCCGAGCTACACTCAAGAGTACACGATCAATGAAGCGCTAAGGGGAAAGTAGAAATCCTGCTTGATACAAGTTGCCGAGTAAGCGATCAATGAAACCCTATGGTGAAAATCAAACTCCGGCATGATAAAAGTTGCAAGATCACCCAGCTAGCCTATGATGGGTTGTCACTAGATAGGCTTAACTGTCAACTTTCCCATGGCTGCGACCTTCTCAGCCCGAGCTACACTCAAGAGTACACGATCAGTGAAACTGTATGGGGAAAATCAAACTCCGACATGGTACAAGTTGAAAGATCACCCAGCTAGCCTATGATGGGCTGTCACTAGATAGGCTTAACTGTCAACTTTCCCATGGCTGCGTCATTCTCAGCCCGATCTACACTCAAGAGTACACGATCAATGAAGCGCTAAGGGGAAAGTAGAAATCCTGCTTGATACAAGTTGCCGAGTAAGCGATCAATGAAACCCTATGGTGAAAATCAAACTCCGGCATGATACAAGTTACAAGATCACCCAGCTAGCCTATGATGGGTTGTCACTAGATAGGCTTAACTGTCAACTTTCCCATGGCTGCGACCTTCTCAGCCCGAGCTACACTCAAGAGTACACGATCAATGAAACCCTATGGGGAAAATCAAACTCCGACATGGTACAAGTTGCAAGCTCACCCAGCTAGCCTATGATGGGCTGTCACTAGATAGGCTTAACTGTCAACTTTCCCATGGCTGCGTCATTCTCAGCCCGAGCTACACTCAAGAGTACACGATCAATGAAGCGCTAAGGGGAAAGTAGAAATCCTGCTTGATACAAGTTGCCGAGTAAGCGATCAATGAAACCCTATGGTGAAAATCAAACTCCGGCATGATACAAGTTACAAGATCACCCAGCTAGCCTATGATGGGTTGTCACTAGATAGGCTTAACTGTCAACTTTCCCATGGCTGCGACCTTCTCAGCCCGAGCTACACTCAAGAGTACACGATCAATGAAACCGTATGGGGAAAATCAAACTCCGACATGGTAAAAGTTGCAAGATCACCCAGCTAGCCTATGATGGGCTGTCACTAGATAGGCTTAACTGTCAACTTTCCCATGGCTGCGTCATTCTCAGCCCGATCTACACTCAAGAGTACACGATCAATGAAGCGCTAAGGGGAAAGTAGAAATCCTGCTTGATACAAGTTGCCGAGTAAGCGATCAATGAAACCCTATGGTGAAAATCAAACTCCGGCATGATACAAGTTACAAGATCACCCAGCTAGCCTATGATGGGTTGTCACTAGATAGGCTTAACTGTCAACTTTCCCATGGCTGCGACCTTCTCAGCCCGAGCTACACTCAAGAGTACACGATCAATGAAACCCTATGGGGAAAATCAAACTCCGACATGGTACAAGTTGCAAGCTCACCCAGCTAGCCTATGATGGGCTGTCACTAGATAGGCTTAACTGTCAGCTTTCCCATGGCTGCGTCATTCTCAGCCCGAGCTACACTCAAGAGTACACGATCAATGAAGCGCTAAGGGGAAAGTAGAAATCCTGCTTGATACAAGTTGCCGAGTAAGCGATCAATGAAACCCTATGGTGAAAATCAAACTCCGGCATGATACAAGTTACAAGATCACCCAGCTAGCCTATGATGGGTTGTCACTAGATAGGCTTAACTGTCAACTTTCCCATGGCTGCGACCTTCTCAGCCCGAGCTACACTCAAGAGTACACGATCAATGAAACCCTATGGGGAAAATCAAACTCCGACATGGTACAAGTTGCAAGCTCACCCAGCTAGCCTATGATGGGCTGTCACTAGATAGGCTTAACTGTCAACTTTCCCATGGCTGCGTCATTCTCAGCCCGAGCTACACTCAAGAGTACACGATCAATGAAGCGCTAAGGGGAAAGTAGAAATCCTGCTTGATACAAGTTGCCGAGTAAGCGATCAATGAAACCCTATGGTGAAAATCAAACTCCGGCATGATACAAGTTACAAGATCACCCAGCTAGCCTATGATGGGTTGTCACTAGATAGGCTTAACTGTCAACTTTCCCATGGCTGCGACCTTCTCAGCCCGAGCTACACTCAAGAGTACACGATCAATGAAACCCTATGGGGAAAATCAAACTCCGACATGGTACAAGTTGCAAGCTCACCCAGCTAGCCTATGATGGGCTGTCACTAGATAGGCTTAACTGTCAACTTTCCCATGGCTGCGTCATTCTCAGCCCGAGCTACACTCAAGAGTACACGATCAATGAAGCGCTAAGGGGAAAGTAGAAATCCTGCTTGATACAAGTTGCCGAGTAAGCGATCAATGAAGCCCTATGGTGAAAATCAAACTCCGGCATGATACAAGTTACAAGATCACCCAGCTAGCCTATGATGGGTTGTCACTAGATAGGCTTAACTGTCAACTTTCCCATGGCTGCGACCTTCTCAGCCCGAGCTACACTCAAGAGTACACGATCAATGAAACCCTATGGGGAAAATCAAACTCCGACATGGTACAAGTTGCAAGATCACCCAGCTAGCCTATGATGGGCTGTCACTAGATAGGCTTAACTGTCAACTTTCCCATGGCTGCGACCTTCTCAGCCCGAGCTACACTCAAGAGTACACGATCAATGAAACCGTATGGGGAAAATCAAACTCCGACATGGTACAAGTTGCAAGATCACCCAGCTAGCCTATGATGGGCTGTCACTAGATAGGCTTAACTGTCAACTTTCCCATGGCTGCGTCATTCTCAGCCTGATCTACACTCAAGAGTACACGATCAATGAAGCGCTAAGGGGAAAGTAGAAATCCTGCTTGATACAAGTTGCAGAGTAAGCGATCAATGAAACCCTATGGTGACAATCAAACTCCGGCATGATACAAGTTACAAGATCACCCAGCTAGCCTATGATGGGTTGTCACTAGATAGGCTTAACTGTCAACTTTCCCATGGCTGCGACCTTCTCAGCCCGAGCTACACTCAAGAGTACACGATCAATGAAACCCTATGGGGAAAATCAAACTCCGACATGGTACAAGTTGCAAGATCACCCAGCTAGCCTATGATGGGCTGTCACTAGATAGGCTTAACTGTCAACTTTCCCATGGCTGCGACCTTCTCAGCCCGAGCTACACTCAAGAGTACACGATCAATGAAACCGTATGGGGAAAATCAAACTCCGACATGGTACAAGTTGCAAGATCACCCAGCTAGCCTATGATGGGCTGTCACTAGATAGGCTTAACTGTCAACTTTCCCATGGCTGCGTCATTCTCAGCCTGATCTACACTCAAGAGTACACGATCAATGAAGCGCTAAGGGGAAAGTAGAAATCCTGCTTGATACAAGTTGCAGAGTAAGCGATCAATGAAACCCTATGGTGAAAATCAAACTCCGGCATGATACAAGTTACAAGATCACCCAGCTAGCCTATGATGGGTTGTCACTAGATAGGCTTAACTGTCAACTTTCCCATGGCTGCGACCTTCTCAGCCCGAGCTACACTCAAGAGTACACGATCAATGAAACCCTATGGGGAAAATCAAACTCCGACATGGTACAAGTTGCAAGCTCACCCAGCTAGCCTATGATGGGCTGTCACTAGATAGGCTTAACTGTCAACTTTCCCATGGCTGCGTCATTCTCAGCCCGAGCTACACTCAAGAGTACACGATCAATGAAGCGCTAAGGGGAAAGTAGAAATCCTGCTTCATACAAGTTGCCGAGTAAGCGATCAATGAAACCCTATGGTGAAAATCAAACTCCGGCATGATACAAGTTACAAGATCACCCAGCTAGCCTATGATGGGTTGTCACTAGATAGGCTTAACTGTCAACTTTCCCATGGCTGCGACCTTCTCAGCCCGAGCTACACTCAAGAGTACACGATCAATGAAACCCTATGGGGAAAATCAAACTCCGACATGGTACAAGTTGCAAGCTCACCCAGCTAGCCTATGATGGGCTGTCACTAGATAGGCTTAACTGTCAACTTTCCCATGGCTGCGTCATTCTCAGCCCGAGCTACACTCAAGAGTACACGATCAATGAAGCGCTAAGGGGAAAGTAGAAATCCTGCTTGATACAAGTTGCCGAGTAAGCGATCAATGAAACCCTATGGTGAAAATCAAACTCCGGCATGATACAAGTTACAAGATCACCCAGCTAGCCTATGATGGGTTGTCACTAGATAGGCTTAACTGTCAACTTTCCCATGGCTGCGACCTTCTCAGCCCGAGCTACACTCAAGAGTACACGATCAATGAAACCCTATGGGGAAAATCAAACTCCGACATGGTACAAGTTGCAAGCTCACCCAGCTAGCCTATGATGGGCTGTCACTAGATAGGCTTAACTGTCAACTTTCCCATGGCTGCGTCATTCTCAGCCCGAGCTACACTCAAGAGTACACGATCAATGAAGCGCTAAGGGGAAAGTAGAAATCCTGCTTGATACAAGTTGCCGAGTAAGCGATCAATGAAGCCCTATGGTGAAAATCAAACTCCGGCATGATACAAGTTACAAGATCACCCAGCTAGCCTATGATGGGTTGTCACTAGATAGGCTTAACTGTCAACTTTCCCATGGCTGCGACCTTCTCAGCCCGAGCTACACTCAAGAGTACACGATCAATGAAACCCTATGGGGAAAATCAAACTCCGACATGGTACAAGTTGCAAGATCACCCAGCTAGCCTATGATGGGCTGTCACTAGATAGGCTTAACTGTCAACTTTCCCATGGCTGCGACCTTCTCAGCCCGAGCTACACTCAAGAGTACACGATCAATGAAACCCTATGGGGAAAATCAAACTCCGACATGGTACAAGTTGCAAGCTCACCCAGCTAGCCTATGATGGGCTGTCACTAGATAGGCTTAACTGTCAACTTTCCCATGGCTGCGTCATTCTCAGCCCGAGCTACACTCAAGAGTACACGATCAATGAAGCGCTAAGGGGAAAGTAGAAATCCTGCTTCATACAAGTTGCCGAGTAAGCGATCAATGAAACCCTATGGTGAAAATCAAACTCCGGCATGATACAAGTTACAAGATCACCCAGCTAGCCTATGATGGGTTGTCACTAGATAGGCTTAACTGTCAACTTTCCCATGGCTGCGACCTTCTCAGCCCGAGCTACACTCAAGAGTACACGATCAATGAAACCCTATGGGGAAAATCAAACTCCGACATGGTACAAGTTGCAAGCTCACCCAGCTAGCCTATGATGGGCTGTCACTAGATAGGCTTAACTGTCAACTTTCCCATGGCTGCGTCATTCTCAGCCCGAGCTACATTCAAGAGTACACGATCAATAAAGCGCTAAGGGGAAAGTAGAAATCCTGCTTGATACAAGTTGCCGAGTAAGCGATCAATGAAACCCTATGGTGAAAATCAAACTCCGGCATGATAAAAGTTGCAAGATCACCCAGCTAGCCTATGATGGGTTGTCACTAGATAGGCTTAACTGTCAACTTTCCCATGGCTGCGACCTTCTCAGCCCGAGCTACACTCAAGAGTACACGATCAATGAAACCCTATGGGGAAAATCAAACTCCGACATGGTACAAGTTGCAAGCTCACCCAGCTAGCCTATGATGGGCTGTCACTAGATAGGCTTAACTGTCAACTTTCCCATGGCTGCGTCATTCTCAGCCCGAGCTACACTCAAGAGTACACGATCAATGAAGCGCTAAGGGGAAAGTAGAAATCCTGCTTCATACAAGTTGCCGAGTAAGCGATCAATGAAACCCTATGGTGAAAATCAAACTCCGGCATGATACAAGTTACAAGATCACCCAGCTAGCCTATGATGGGTTGTCACTAGATAGGCTTAACTGTCAACTTTCCCATGGCTGCGACCTTCTCAGCCCGAGCTACACTCAAGAGTACACGATCAATGAAACCCTATGGGGAAAATCAAACTCCGACATGGTACAAGTTGCAAGCTCACCCAGCTAGCCTATGATGGGCTGTCACTAGATAGGCTTAACTGTCAACTTTCCCATGGCTGCGTCATTCTCAGCCCGAGCTACATTCAAGAGTACAAGATCAATGAAGCGCTAAGGGGAAAGTAGAAATCCTGCTTCATACAAGTTGCCGAGTAAGCGATCAATGAAACCCTATGGTGAAAATCAAACTCCGGCATGATAAAAGTTGCAAGATCACCCAGCTAGCCTATGATGGGTTGTCACTAGATAGGCTTAACTGTCAACTTTCCCATGGCTGCGACCTTCTCAGCCCGTGCTACACTCAAGAGTACACGATCAATGAAACCCTATGGGGAAAATCAAACTCCGACATGGTACAAGTTGCAAGCTCACCCAGCTAGCCTATGATGGGCTGTCACTAGATAGGCTTAACTGTCAACTTTCCCATGGCTGCGTCATTCTCAGCCCGAGCTACACTCAAGAGTACACGATCAATGAAGCGCTAAGGGGAAAGTAGAAATCCTGCTTCATACAAGTTGCCGAGTAAGCGATCAATGAAACCCTATGGTGAAAATCAAACTCCGGCATGATAAAAGTTGCAAGATCACCCAGCTAGCCTATGATGGGTTGTCACTAGATAGGCTTAACTGTCAACTATCCCATGGCTGCGAAATTCTCAGCCCGAGCTACACTCAAGAGTACACGATCAGTGAAACCGTATGGGGAAAATCAAACTCCGACATGGTACAAGTTGCAAGATCACCCAGCTAGCCTATGATGGGCTGTCACTAGATAGGCTTAACTGTCAACTTTCCCATGGCTGCGTCATTCTCAGCCCGATCTACACTCAAGAGTACACGATCAATGAAGCGCTAAGGGGAAAGTAGAAATCCTGCTTGATACAAGTTGCCGAGTAAGCGATCAATGAAACCCTATGGTGAAAATCAAACTCCGGCATGATACAAGTTACAAGATCACCCAGCTAGCCTATGATGGGTTGTAACTAGATAGGCTTAACTGTCAACTTTCCCATGGCTGCGACCTTCTCAGCCCGAGCTACACTCAAGAGTACACGATCAATGAGACCCTATGGGGAAAATCAAACTCCGACATGGTACATGTTGCAAGCTCACCCAGCTAGCCTATGATGGGCTGTCACTAGATAGGCTTAACTGTCAACTTTCCCATGGCTGCGTCATTCTCAGCCCGAGCTACACTCAAGAGTACACGATCAATGAAGCGCTAAGGGGAAAGTAGAAATCCTGCTTGATACAAGTTGCCGAGTAAGCGATCAATGAAACCCTATGGTGAAAATCAAACTCCGGCATGATACAAGTTACAAGATCACCCAGCTAGCCTATGATGGGTTGTCACTAGATAGGCTTAACTGTCAACTTTCCCATGGCTGCGACCTTCTCAGCCCGAGCTACACTCAAGAGTACACGATCAATGAAACCCTATGGGGAAAATCAAACTCCGACATGGTACAAGTTGCAAGCTCACCCAGCTAGCCTATGATGGGCTGTCACTAGATAGGCTTAACTGTCAACTTTCCCATGGCTGCGTCATTCTCAGCCCGAGCTACACTCAAGAGTACACGATCAATGAAGCGCTAAGGGGAAAGTAGAAATCCTGCTTGATACAAGTTGCCGAGTAAGCGATCAATGAAACCCTATGGTGAAAATCAAACTCCGGCATGATACAAGTTACAAGATCACCCAGCTAGCCTATGATGGGTTGTCACTAGATAGGCTTAACTGTCAACTTTCCCATGGCTGCGACCTTCTCAGCCCGAGCTACACTCAAGAGTACACGATCAATGAAACCGTATGGGGAAAATCAAACTCCGACATGGTAAAAGTTGCAAGATCACCCAGCTAGCCTATGATGGGCTGTCACTAGATAGGCTTAACTGTCAACTTTCCCATGGCTGCGTCATTCTCAGCCCGATCTACACTCAAGAGTACACGATCAATGAAGCGCTAAGGGGAAAGTAGAAATCCTGCTTGATACAAGTTGCCGAGTAAGCGATCAATGAAACCCTATGGTGAAAATCAAACTCCGGCATGATACAAGTTACAAGATCACCCAGCTAGCCTATGATGGGTTGTCACTAGATAGGCTTAACTGTCAACTTTCCCATGGCTGCGACCTTCTCAGCCCGAGCTACACTCAAGAGTACACGATCAATGAAACCCTATGGGGAAAATCAAACTCCGACATGGTACAAGTTGCAAGCTCACCCAGCTAGCCTATGATGGGCTGTCACTAGATAGGCTTAACTGTCAACTTTCCCATGGCTGCGTCATTCTCAGCCCGAGCTACACTCAAGAGTACACGATCAATGAAGCGCTAAGGGGAAAGTAGAAATCCTGCTTGATACAAGTTGCCGAGTAAGCGATCAATGAAGCCCTATGGTGAAAATCAAACTCCGGCATGATACAAGTTACAAGATCACCCAGCTAGCCTATGATGGGTTGTCACTAGATAGGCTTAACTGTCAACTTTCCCATGGCTGCGACCTTCTCAGCCCGAGCTACACTCAAGAGTACACGATCAATGAAACCCTATGGGGAAAATCAAACTCCGACATGGTACAAGTTGCAAGATCACCCAGCTAGCCTATGATGGGCTGTCACTAGATAGGCTTAACTGTCAACTTTCCCATGGCTGCGACCTTCTCAGCCCGAGCTACACTCAAGAGTACACGATCAATGAAACCGTATGGGGAAAATCAAACTCCGACATGGTACAAGTTGCAAGATCACCCAGCTAGCCTATGATGGGCTGTCACTAGATAGGCTTAACTGTCAACTTTCCCATGGCTGCGTCATTCTCAGCCTGATCTACACTCAAGAGTACACGATCAATGAAGCGCTAAGGGGAAAGTAGAAATCCTGCTTGATACAAGTTGCAGAGTAAGCGATCAATGAAACCCTATGGTGAAAATCAAACTCCGGCATGATACAAGTTACAAGATCACCCAGCTAGCCTATGATGGGTTGTCACTAGATAGGCTTAACTGTCAACTTTCCCATGGCTGCGACCTTCTCAGCCCGAGCTACACTCAAGAGTACACGATCAATGAAACCCTATGGGGAAAATCAAACTCCGACATGGTACAAGTTGCAAGATCACCCAGCTAGCCTATGATGGGCTGTCACTAGATAGGCTTAACTGTCAACTTTCCCATGGCTGCGACCTTCTCAGCCCGAGCTACACTCAAGAGTACACGATCAATGAAACCGTATGGGGAAAATCAAACTCCGACATGGTACAAGTTGCAAGATCACCCAGCTAGCCTATGATGGGCTGTCACTAGATAGGCTTAACTGTCAACTTTCCCATGGCTGCGTCATTCTCAGCCTGATCTACACTCAAGAGTACACGATCAATGAAGCGCTAAGGGGAAAGTAGAAATCCTGCTTGATACAAGTTGCAGAGTAAGCGATCAATGAAACCCTATGGTGAAAATCAAACTCCGGCATGATACAAGTTACAAGATCACCCAGCTAGCCTATGATGGGTTGTCACTAGATAGGCTTAACTGTCAACTTTCCCATGGCTGCGACCTTCTCAGCCCGAGCTACACTCAAGAGTACACGATCAATGAAACCCTATGGGGAAAATCAAACTCCGACATGGTACAAGTTGCAAGCTCACCCAGCTAGCCTATGATGGGCTGTCACTAGATAGGCTTAACTGTCAACTTTCCCATGGCTGCGTCATTCTCAGCCCGAGCTACACTCAAGAGTACACGATCAATGAAGCGCTAAGGGGAAAGTAGAAATCCTGCTTCATACAAGTTGCCGAGTAAGCGATCAATGAAACCCTATGGTGAAAATCAAACTCCGGCATGATACAAGTTACAAGATCACCCAGCTAGCCTATGATGGGTTGTCACTAGATAGGCTTAACTGTCAACTTTCCCATGGCTGCGACCTTCTCAGCCCGAGCTACACTCAAGAGTACACGATCAATGAAACCCTATGGGGAAAATCAAACTCCGACATGGTACAAGTTGCAAGCTCACCCAGCTAGCCTATGATGGGCTGTCACTAGATAGGCTTAACTGTCAACTTTCCCATGGCTGCGTCATTCTCAGCCCGAGCTACACTCAAGAGTACACGATCAATGAAGCGCTAAGGGGAAAGTAGAAATCCTGCTTGATACAAGTTGCCGAGTAAGCGATCAATGAAACCCTATGGTGAAAATCAAACTCCGGCATGATACAAGTTACAAGATCACCCAGCTAGCCTATGATGGGTTGTCACTAGATAGGCTTAACTGTCAACTTTCCCATGGCTGCGACCTTCTCAGCCCGAGCTACACTCAAGAGTACACGATCAATGAAACCCTATGGGGAAAATCAAACTCCGACATGGTACAAGTTGCAAGCTCACCCAGCTAGCCTATGATGGGCTGTCACTAGATAGGCTTAACTGTCAACTTTCCCATGGCTGCGTCATTCTCAGCCCGAGCTACACTCAAGAGTACACGATCAATGAAGCGCTAAGGGGAAAGTAGAAATCCTGCTTCATACAAGTTGCCGAGTAAGCGATCAATGAAACCCTATGGTGAAAATCAAACTCCGGCATGATAAAAGTTGCAAGATCACCCAGCTAGCCTATGATGGGTTGTCACTAGATAGGCTTAACTGTCAACTATCCCATGGCTGCGAAATTCTCAGCCCGAGCTACACTCAAGAGTACACGATCAGTGAAACCGTATGGGGAAAATCAAACTCCGACATGGTACAAGTTGCAAGATCACCCAGCTAGCCTATGATAGGCTGTCACTAGATAGGCTTAACTGTCAACTTTCCCATGGCTGCGTCATTCTCAGCCCGATCTACACTCAAGAGTACACGATCAATGAAGCGCTAAGGGGAAAGTAGAAATCCTGCTTGATACAAGTTGCCGAGTAAGCGATCAATGAAACCCTATGGTGAAAATCAAACTCCGGCATGATACAAGTTACAAGATCACCCAGCTAGCCTATGATGGGTTGTCACTAGATAGGCTTAACTGTCAACTTTCCCATGGCTGCGACCTTCTCAGCCCGAGCTACACTCAAGAGTACACGATCAATGAGACCCTATGGGGAAAATCAAACTCCGACATGGTACATGTTGCAAGCTCACCCAGCTAGCCTATGATGGGCTGTCACTAGATAGGCTTAACTGTCAACTTTCCCATGGCTGCGTCATTCTCAGCCCGAGCTACACTCAAGAGTACACGATCAATGAAGCGCTAAGGGGAAAGTAGAAATCCTGCTTGATACAAGTTGCCGAGTAAGCGATCAATGAAACCCTATGGTGAAAATCAAACTCCGGCATGATAAAAGTTGCAAGATCACCCAGCTAGCCTATGATGGGTTGTCACTAGATAGGCTTAACTGTCAACTTTCCCATGGCTGCGACCTTCTCAGCCCGAGCTACACTCAAGAGTACACGATCAGTGAAACTGTATGGGGAAAATCAAACTCCGACATGGTACAAGTTGAAAGATCACCCAGCTAGCCTATGATGGGCTGTCACTAGATAGGCTTAACTGTCAACTTTCCCATGGCTGCGTCATTCTCAGCCCGATCTACACTCAAGAGTACACGATCAATGAAGCGCTAAGGGGAAAGTAGAAATCCTGCTTGATACAAGTTGCCGAGTAAGCGATCAATGAAACCCTATGGTGAAAATCAAACTCCGGCATGATACAAGTTACAAGATCACCCAGCTAGCCTATGATGGGTTGTCACTAGATAGGCTTAACTGTCAACTTTCCCATGGCTGCGACCTTCTCAGCCCGAGCTACACTCAAGAGTACACGATCAATGAAACCCTATGGGGAAAATCAAACTCCGACATGGTACAAGTTGCAAGCTCACCCAGCTAGCCTATGATGGGCTGTCACTAGATAGGCTTAACTGTCAACTTTCCCATGGCTGCGTCATTCTCAGCCCGAGCTACACTCAAGAGTACACGATCAATGAAGCGCTAAGGGGAAAGTAGAAATCCTGCTTGATACAAGTTGCCGAGTAAGCGATCAATGAAACCCTATGGTGAAAATCAAACTCCGGCATGATACAAGTTACAAGATCACCCAGCTAGCCTATGATGGGTTGTCACTAGATAGGCTTAACTGTCAACTTTCCCATGGCTGCGACCTTCTCAGCCCGAGCTACACTCAAGAGTACACGATCAATGAAACCGTATGGGGAAAATCAAACTCCGACATGGTAAAAGTTGCAAGATCACCCAGCTAGCCTATGATGGGCTGTCACTAGATAGGCTTAACTGTCAACTTTCCCATGGCTGCGTCATTCTCAGCCCGATCTACACTCAAGAGTACACGATCAATGAAGCGCTAAGGGGAAAGTAGAAATCCTGCTTGATACAAGTTGCCGAGTAAGCGATCAATGAAACCCTATGGTGAAAATCAAACTCCGGCATGATACAAGTTACAAGATCACCCAGCTAGCCTATGATGGGTTGTCACTAGATAGGCTTAACTGTCAACTTTCCCATGGCTGCGACCTTCTCAGCCCGAGCTACACTCAAGAGTACACGATCAATGAAACCCTATGGGGAAAATCAAACTCCGACATGGTACAAGTTGCAAGCTCACCCAGCTAGCCTATGATGGGCTGTCACTAGATAGGCTTAACTGTCAGCTTTCCCATGGCTGCGTCATTCTCAGCCCGAGCTACACTCAAGAGTACACGATCAATGAAGCGCTAAGGGGAAAGTAGAAATCCTGCTTGATACAAGTTGCCGAGTAAGCGATCAATGAAACCCTATGGTGAAAATCAAACTCCGGCATGATACAAGTTACAAGATCACCCAGCTAGCCTATGATGGGTTGTCACTAGATAGGCTTAACTGTCAACTTTCCCATGGCTGCGACCTTCTCAGCCCGAGCTACACTCAAGAGTACACGATCAATTAAACCCTATGGGGAAAATCAAACTCCGACATGGTACAAGTTGCAAGCTCACCCAGCTAGCCTATGATGGGCTGTCACTAGATAGGCTTAACTGTCAACTTTCCCATGGCTGCGTCATTCTCAGCCCGAGCTACACTCAAGAGTACACGATCAATGAAGCGCTAAGGGGAAAGTAGAAATCCTGCTTGATACAAGTTGCCGAGTAAGCGATCAATGAAACCCTATGGTGAAAATCAAACTCCGGCATGATACAAGTTACAAGATCACCCAGCTAGCCTATGATGGGTTGTCACTAGATAGGCTTAACTGTCAACTTTCCCATGGCTGCGACCTTCTCAGCCCGAGCTACACTCAAGAGTACACGATCAATGAAACCCTATGGGGAAAATCAAACTCCGACATGGTACAAGTTGCAAGCTCACCCAGCTAGCCTATGATGGGCTGTCACTAGATAGGCTTAACTGTCAACTTTCCCATGGCTGCGTCATTCTCAGCCCGAGCTACACTCAAGAGTACACGATCAATGAAGCGCTAAGGGGAAAGTAGAAATCCTGCTTGATACAAGTTGCCGAGTAAGCGATCAATGAAGCCCTATGGTGAAAATCAAACTCCGGCATGATACAAGTTACAAGATCACCCAGCTAGCCTATGATGGGTTGTCACTAGATAGGCTTAACTGTCAACTTTCCCATGGCTGCGACCTTCTCAGCCCGAGCTACACTCAAGAGTACACGATCAATGAAACCCTATGGGGAAAATCAAACTCCGACATGGTACAAGTTGCAAGATCACCCAGCTAGCCTATGATGGGCTGTCACTAGATAGGCTTAACTGTCAACTTTCCCATGGCTGCGACCTTCTCAGCCCGAGCTACACTCAAGAGTACACGATCAATGAAACCGTATGGGGAAAATCAAACTCCGACATGGTACAAGTTGCAAGATCACCCAGCTAGCCTATGATGGGCTGTCACTAGATAGGCTTAACTGTCAACTTTCCCATGGCTGCGTCATTCTCAGCCTGATCTACACTCAAGAGTACACGATCAATGAAGCGCTAAGGGGAAAGTAGAAATCCTGCTTGATACAAGTTGCAGAGTAAGCGATCAATGAAACCCTATGGTGAAAATCAAACTCCGGCATGATACAAGTTACAAGATCACCCAGCTAGCCTATGATGGGTTGTCACTAGATAGGCTTAACTGTCAACTTTCCCATGGCTGCGACCTTCTCAGCCCGAGCTACACTCAAGAGTACACGATCAATGAAACCCTATGGGGAAAATCAAACTCCGACATGGTACAAGTTGCAAGATCACCCAGCTAGCCTATGATGGGCTGTCACTAGATAGGCTTAACTGTCAACTTTCCCATGGCTGCGACCTTCTCAGCCCGAGCTACACTCAAGAGTACACGATCAATGAAACCGTATGGGGAAAATCAAACTCCGACATGGTACAAGTTGCAAGATCACCCAGCTAGCCTATGATGGGCTGTCACTAGATAGGCTTAACTGTCAACTTTCCCATGGCTGCGTCATTCTCAGCCTGATCTACACTCAAGAGTACACGATCAATGAAGCGCTAAGGGGAAAGTAGAAATCCTGCTTGATACAAGTTGCAGAGTAAGCGATCAATGAAACCCTATGGTGAAAATCAAACTCCGGCATGATACAAGTTACAAGATCACCCAGCTAGCCTATGATGGGTTGTCACTAGATAGGCTTAACTGTCAACTTTCCCATGGCTGCGACCTTCTCAGCCCGAGCTACACTCAAGAGTACACGATCAATGAAACCCTATGGGGAAAATCAAACTCCGACATGGTACAAGTTGCAAGCTCACCCAGCTAGCCTATGATGGGCTGTCACTAGATAGGCTTAACTGTCAACTTTCCCATGGCTGCGTCATTCTCAGCCCGAGCTACACTCAAGAGTACACGATCAATGAAGCGCTAAGGGGAAAGTAGAAATCCTGCTTCATACAAGTTGCCGAGTAAGCGATCAATGAAACCCTATGGTGAAAATCAAACTCCGGCATGATACAAGTTACAAGATCACCCAGCTAGCCTATGATGGGTTGTCACTAGATAGGCTTAACTGTCAACTTTCCCATGGCTGCGACCTTCTCAGCCCGAGCTACACTCAAGAGTACACGATCAATGAAACCCTATGGGGAAAATCAAACTCCGACATGGTACAAGTTGCAAGCTCACCCAGCTAGCCTATGATGGGCTGTCACTAGATAGGCTTAACTGTCAACTTTCCCATGGCTGCGTCATTCTCAGCCCGAGCTACACTCAAGAGTACACGATCAATGAAGCGCTAAGGGGAAAGTAGAAATCCTGCTTGATACAAGTTGCCGAGTAAGCGATCAATGAAACCCTATGGTGAAAATCAAACTCCGGCATGATACAAGTTACAAGATCACCCAGCTAGCCTATGATGGGTTGTCACTAGATAGGCTTAACTGTCAACTTTCCCATGGCTGCGACCTTCTCAGCCCGAGCTACACTCAAGAGTACACGATCAATGAAACCCTATGGGGAAAATCAAACTCCGACATGGTACAAGTTGCAAGCTCACCCAGCTAGCCTATGATGGGCTGTCACTAGATAGGCTTAACTGTCAACTTTCCCATGGCTGCGTCATTCTCAGCCCGAGCTACACTCAAGAGTACACGATCAATGAAGCGCTAAGGGGAAAGTAGAAATCCTGCTTGATACAAGTTGCCGAGTAAGCGATCAATGAAGCCCTATGGTGAAAATCAAACTCCGGCATGATACAAGTTACAAGATCACCCAGCTAGCCTATGATGGGTTGTCACTAGATAGGCTTAACTGTCAACTTTCCCATGGCTGCGACCTTCTCAGCCCGAGCTACACTCAAGAGTACACGATCAATGAAACCCTATGGGGAAAATCAAACTCCGACATGGTACAAGTTGCAAGATCACCCAGCTAGCCTATGATGGGCTGTCACTAGATAGGCTTAACTGTCAACTTTCCCATGGCTGCGACCTTCTCAGCCCGAGCTACACTCAAGAGTACACGATCAATGAAACCGTATGGGGAAAATCAAACTCCGACATGGTACAAGTTGCAAGATCACCCAGCTAGCCTATGATGGGCTGTCACTAGATAGGCTTAACTGTCAACTTTCCCATGGCTGCGTCATTCTCAGCCTGATCTACACTCAAGAGTACACGATCAATGAAGCGCTAAGGGGAAAGTAGAAATCCTGCTTGATACAAGTTGCAGAGTAAGCGATCAATGAAACCCTATGGTGAAAATCAAACTCCGGCATGATACAAGTTACAAGATCACCCAGCTAGCCTATGATGGGTTGTCACTAGATAGGCTTAACTGTCAACTTTCCCATGGCTGCGTCATTCTCAGCCCGAGCTACACTCAAGAGTACACGATCAATGAAGCGCTAAGGGGAAAGTAGAAATCCTGCTTCATACAAGTTGCCGAGTAAGCGATCAATGAAACCCTATGGTGAAAATCAAACTCCGGCATGATACAAGTTACAAGATCACCCAGCTAGCCTATGATGGGTTGTCACTAGATAGGCTTAACTGTCAACTTTCCCATGGCTGCGACCTTCTCAGCCCGAGCTACACTCAAGAGTACACGATCAATGAAACCCTATGGGGAAAATCAAACTCCGACATGGTACAAGTTGCAAGCTCACCCAGCTAGCCTATGATGGGCTGTCACTAGATAGGCTTAACTGTCAACTTTCCCATGGCTGCGTCATTCTCAGCCCGAGCTACATTCAAGAGTACACGATCAATAAAGCGCTAAGGGGAAAGTAGAAATCCTGCTTGATACAAGTTGCCGAGTAAGCGATCAATGAAACCCTATGGTGAAAATCAAACTCCGGCATGATAAAAGTTGCAAGATCACCCAGCTAGCCTATGATGGGTTGTCACTAGATAGGCTTAACTGTCAACTTTCCCATGGCTGCGACCTTCTCAGCCCGAGCTACACTCAAGAGTACACGATCAATGAAACCCTATGGGGAAAATCAAACTCCGACATGGTACAAGTTGCAAGCTCACCCAGCTAGCCTATGATGGGCTGTCACTAGATAGGCTTAACTGTCAACTTTCCCATGGCTGCGTCATTCTCAGCCCGAGCTACACTCAAGAGTACACGATCAATGAAGCGCTAAGGGGAAAGTAGAAATCCTGCTTCATACAAGTTGCCGAGTAAGCGATCAATGAAACCCTATGGTGAAAATCAAACTCCGGCATGATACAAGTTACAAGATCACCCAGCTAGCCTATGATGGGTTGTCACTAGATAGGCTTAACTGTCAACTTTCCCATGGCTGCGACCTTCTCAGCCCGAGCTACACTCAAGAGTACACGATCAATGAAACCCTATGGGGAAAATCAAACTCCGACATGGTACAAGTTGCAAGCTCACCCAGCTAGCCTATGATGGGCTGTCACTAGATAGGCTTAACTGTCAACTTTCCCATGGCTGCGTCATTCTCAGCCCGAGCTACATTCAAGAGTACAAGATCAATGAAGCGCTAAGGGGAAAGTAGAAATCCTGCTTGATACAAGTTGCCGAGTAAGCGATCAATGAAACCCTATGGTGAAAATCAAACTCCGGCATGATACAAGTTACAAGATCACCCAGCTAGCCTATGATGGGTTGTCACTAGATAGGCTTAACTGTCAACTTTCCCATGGCTGCGACCTTCTCAGCCCGAGCTACACTCAAGAGTACACGATCAATGAAACCCTATGGGGAAAATCAAACTCCGACATGGTACAAGTTGCAAGCTCACCCAGCTAGCCTATGATGGGCTGTCACTAGATAGGCTTAACTGTCAGCTTTCCCATGGCTGCGTCATTCTCAGCCCGAGCTACACTCAAGAGTACACGATCAATGAAGCGCTAAGGGGAAAGTAGAAATCCTGCTTGATACAAGTTGCCGAGTAAGCGATCAATGAAACCCTATGGTGAAAATCAAACTCCGGCATGATACAAGTTACAAGATCACCCAGCTAGCCTATGATGGGTTGTCACTAGATAGGCTTAACTGTCAACTTTCCCATGGCTGCGACCTTCTCAGCCCGAGCTACACTCAAGAGTACACGATCAATGAAACCCTATGGGGAAAATCAAACTCCGACATGGTACAAGTTGCAAGCTCACCCAGCTAGCCTATGATGGGCTGTCACTAGATAGGCTTAACTGTCAACTTTCCCATGGCTGCGTCATTCTCAGCCCGAGCTACACTCAAGAGTACACGATCAATGAAGCGCTAAGGGGAAAGTAGAAATCCTGCTTGATACAAGTTGCCGAGTAAGCGATCAATGAAACCCTATGGTGAAAATCAAACTCCGGCATGATACAAGTTACAAGATCACCCAGCTAGCCTATGATGGGTTGTCACTAGATAGGCTTAACTGTCAACTTTCCCATGGCTGCGACCTTCTCAGCCCGAGCTACACTCAAGAGTACACGATCAATGAAACCCTATGGGGAAAATCAAACTCCGACATGGTACAAGTTGCAAGCTCACCCAGCTAGCCTATGATGGGCTGTCACTAGATAGGCTTAACTGTCAACTTTCCCATGGCTGCGTCATTCTCAGCCCGAGCTACACTCAAGAGTACACGATCAATGAAGCGCTAAGGGGAAAGTAGAAATCCTGCTTGATACAAGTTGCCGAGTAAGCGATCAATGAAGCCCTATGGTGAAAATCAAACTCCGGCATGATACAAGTTACAAGATCACCCAGCTAGCCTATGATGGGTTGTCACTAGATAGGCTTAACTGTCAACTTTCCCATGGCTGCGACCTTCTCAGCCCGAGCTACACTCAAGAGTACACGATCAATGAAACCCTATGGGGAAAATCAAACTCCGACATGGTACAAGTTGCAAGATCACCCAGCTAGCCTATGATGGGCTGTCACTAGATAGGCTTAACTGTCAACTTTCCCATGGCTGCGACCTTCTCAGCCCGAGCTACACTCAAGAGTACACGATCAATGAAACCGTATGGGGAAAATCAAACTCCGACATGGTACAAGTTGCAAGATCACCCAGCTAGCCTATGATGGGCTGTCACTAGATAGGCTTAACTGTCAACTTTCCCATGGCTGCGTCATTCTCAGCCTGATCTACACTCAAGAGTACACGATCAATGAAGCGCTAAGGGGAAAGTAGAAATCCTGCTTGATACAAGTTGCAGAGTAAGCGATCAATGAAACCCTATGGTGAAAATCAAACTCCGGCATGATACAAGTTACAAGATCACCCAGCTAGCCTATGATGGGTTGTCACTAGATAGGCTTAACTGTCAACTTTCCCATGGCTGCGACCTTCTCAGCCCGAGCTACACTCAAGAGTACACGATCAATGAAACCCTATGGGGAAAATCAAACTCCGACATGGTACAAGTTGCAAGATCACCCAGCTAGCCTATGATGGGCTGTCACTAGATAGGCTTAACTGTCAACTTTCCCATGGCTGCGACCTTCTCAGCCCGAGCTACACTCAAGAGTACACGATCAATGAAACCGTATGGGGAAAATCAAACTCCGACATGGTACAAGTTGCAAGATCACCCAGCTAGCCTATGATGGGCTGTCACTAGATAGGCTTAACTGTCAACTTTCCCATGGCTGCGTCATTCTCAGCCCGATCTACACTCAAGAGTACACGATCAATGAAGCGCTAAGGGGAAAGTAGAAATCCTGCTTGATACAAGTTGCAGAGTAAGCGATCAATGAAACCCTATGGTGAAAATCAAACTCCGGCATGATACAAGTTACAAGATCACCCAGCTAGCCTATGATGGGTTGTCACTAGATAGGCTTAACTGTCAACTTTCCCATGGCTGCGACCTTCTCAGCCCGAGCTACACTCAAGAGTACACGATCAATGAAACCCTATGGGGAAAATCAAACTCCGACATGGTACAAGTTGCAAGCTCACCCAGCTAGCCTATGATGGGCTGTCACTAGATAGGCTTAACTGTCAACTTTCCCATGGCTGCGTCATTCTCAGCCCGAGCTACACTCAAGAGTACACGATCAATGAAGCGCTAAGGGGAAAGTAGAAATCCTGCTTCATACAAGTTGCCGAGTAAGCGATCAATGAAACCCTATGGTGAAAATCAAACTCCGGCATGATACAAGTTACAAGATCACCCAGCTAGCCTATGATGGGTTGTCACTAGATAGGCTTAACTGTCAACTTTCCCATGGCTGCGACCTTCTCAGCCCGAGCTACACTCAAGAGTACACGATCAATGAAACCCTATGGGGAAAATCAAACTCCGACATGGTACAAGTTGCAAGCTCACCCAGCTAGCCTATGATGGGCTGTCACTAGATAGGCTTAACTGTCAACTTTCCCATGGCTGCGTCATTCTCAGCCCGAGCTACACTCAAGAGTACACGATCAATGAAGCGCTAAGGGGAAAGTAGAAATCCTGCTTGATACAAGTTGCCGAGTAAGCGATCAATGAAACCCTATGGTGAAAATCAAACTCCGGCATGATACAAGTTACAAGATCACCCAGCTAGCCTATGATGGGTTGTCACTAGATAGGCTTAACTGTCAACTTTCCCATGGCTGCGACCTTCTCAGCCCGAGCTACACTCAAGAGTACACGATCAATGAAACCCTATGGGGAAAATCAAACTCCGACATGGTACAAGTTGCAAGCTCACCCAGCTAGCCTATGATGGGCTGTCACTAGATAGGCTTAACTGTCAACTTTCCCATGGCTGCGTCATTCTCAGCCCGAGCTACACTCAAGAGTACACGATCAATGAAGCGCTAAGGGGAAAGTAGAAATCCTGCTTGATACAAGTTGCCGAGTAAGCGATCAATGAAGCCCTATGGTGAAAATCAAACTCCGGCATGATACAAGTTACAAGATCACCCAGCTAGCCTATGATGGGTTGTCACTAGATAGGCTTAACTGTCAACTTTCCCATGGCTGCGACCTTCTCAGCCCGAGCTACACTCAAGAGTACACGATCAATGAAACCCTATGGGGAAAATCAAACTCCGACATGGTACAAGTTGCAAGATCACCCAGCTAGCCTATGATGGGCTGTCACTAGATAGGCTTAACTGTCAACTTTCCCATGGCTGCGACCTTCTCAGCCCGAGCTACACTCAAGAGTACACGATCAATGAAACCCTATGGGGAAAATCAAACTCCGACATGGTACAAGTTGCAAGATCACCCAGCTAGCCTATGATGGGCTGTCACTAGATAGGCTTAACTGTCAACTTTCCCATGGCTGCGACCTTCTCAGCCCGAGCTACACTCAAGAGTACACGATCAATGAAACCCTATGGGGAAAATCAAACTCCGACATGGTACAAGTTGCAAGCTCACCCAGCTAGCCTATGATGGGCTGTCACTAGATAGGCTTAACTGTCAACTTTCCCATGGCTGCGTCATTCTCAGCCCGAGCTACACTCAAGAGTACACGATCAATGAAGCGCTAAGGGGAAAGTAGAAATCCTGCTTCATACAAGTTGCCGAGTAAGCGATCAATGAAACCCTATGGTGAAAATCAAACTCCGGCATGATACAAGTTACAAGATCACCCAGCTAGCCTATGATGGGTTGTCACTAGATAGGCTTAACTGTCAACTTTCCCATGGCTGCGACCTTCTCAGCCCGAGCTACACTCAAGAGTACACGATCAATGAAACCCTATGGGGAAAATCAAACTCCGACATGGTACAAGTTGCAAGCTCACCCAGCTAGCCTATGATGGGCTGTCACTAGATAGGCTTAACTGTCAACTTTCCCATGGCTGCGTCATTCTCAGCCCGAGCTACATTCAAGAGTACACGATCAATAAAGCGCTAAGGGGAAAGTAGAAATCCTGCTTGATAAAAGTTGCCGAGTAAGCGATCAATGAAACCCTATGGTGAAAATCAAACTCCGGCATGATAAAAGTTGCAAGATCACCCAGCTAGCCTATGATGGGTTGTCACTAGATAGGCTTAACTGTCAACTTTCCCATGGCTGCGACCTTCTCAGCCCGAGCTACACTCAAGAGTACACGATCAATGAAACCCTATGGGGAAAATCAAACTCCGACATGGTACAAGTTGCAAGCTCACCCAGCTAGCCTATGATGGGCTGTCACTAGATAGGCTTAACTGTCAACTTTCCCATGGCTGCGTCATTCTCAGCCCGAGCTACACTCAAGAGTACACGATCAATGAAGCGCTAAGGGGAAAGTAGAAATCCTGCTTCATACAAGTTGCCGAGTAAGCGATCAATGAAACCCTATGGTGAAAATCAAACTCCGGCATGATACAAGTTACAAGATCACCCAGCTAGCCTATGATGGGTTGTCACTAGATAGGCTTAACTGTCAACTTTCCCATGGCTGCGACCTTCTCAGCCCGAGCTACACTCAAGAGTACACGATCAATGAAACCCTATGGGGAAAATCAAACTCCGACATGGTACAAGTTGCAAGCTCACCCAGCTAGCCTATGATGGGCTGTCACTAGATAGGCTTAACTGTCAACTTTCCCATGGCTGCGTCATTCTCAGCCCGAGCTACATTCAAGAGTACAAGATCAATGAAGCGCTAAGGGGAAAGTAGAAATCCTGCTTCATACAAGTTGCCGAGTAAGCGATCAATGAAACCCTATGGTGAAAATCAAACTCCGGCATGATAAAAGTTGCAAGATCACCCAGCTAGCCTATGATGGGTTGTCACTAGATAGGCTTAACTGTCAACTTTCCCATGGCTGCGACCTTCTCAGCCCGTGCTACACTCAAGAGTACACGATCAATGAAACCCTATGGGGAAAATCAAACTCCGACATGGTACAAGTTGCAAGCTCACCCAGCTAGCCTATGATGGGCTGTCACTAGATAGGCTTAACTGTCAACTTTCCCATGGCTGCGTCATTCTCAGCCCGAGCTACACTCAAGAGTACACGATCAATGAAGCGCTAAGGGGAAAGTAGAAATCCTGCTTCATACAAGTTGCCGAGTAAGCGATCAATGAAACCCTATGGTGAAAATCAAACTCCGGCATGATAAAAGTTGCAAGATCACCCAGCTAGCCTATGATGGGTTGTCACTAGATAGGCTTAACTGTCAACTATCCCATGGCTGCGAAATTCTCAGCCCGAGCTACACTCAAGAGTACACGATCAGTGAAACCGTATGGGGAAAATCAAACTCCGACATGGTACAAGTTGCAAGATCACCCAGCTAGCCTATGATGGGCTGTCACTAGATAGGCTTAACTGTCAACTTTCCCATGGCTGCGTCATTCTCAGCCCGATCTACACTCAAGAGTACACGATCAATGAAGCGCTAAGGGGAAAGTAGAAATCCTGCTTGATACAAGTTGCCGAGTAAGCGATCAATGAAACCCTATGGTGAAAATCAAACTCCGGCATGATACAAGTTACAAGATCACCCAGCTAGCCTATGATGGGTTGTAACTAGATAGGCTTAACTGTCAACTTTCCCATGGCTGCGACCTTCTCAGCCCGAGCTACACTCAAGAGTACACGATCAATGAGACCCTATGGGGAAAATCAAACTCCGACATGGTACATGTTGCAAGCTCACCCAGCTAGCCTATGATGGGCTGTCACTAGATAGGCTTAACTGTCAACTTTCCCATGGCTGCGTCATTCTCAGCCCGAGCTACACTCAAGAGTACACGATCAATGAAGCGCTAAGGGGAAAGTAGAAATCCTGCTTGATACAAGTTGCCGAGTAAGCGATCAATGAAACCCTATGGTGAAAATCAAACTCCGGCATGATACAAGTTACAAGATCACCCAGCTAGCCTATGATGGGTTGTCACTAGATAGGCTTAACTGTCAACTTTCCCATGGCTGCGACCTTCTCAGCCCGAGCTACACTCAAGAGTACACGATCAATGAAACCCTATGGGGAAAATCAAACTCCGACATGGTACAAGTTGCAAGCTCACCCAGCTAGCCTATGATGGGCTGTCACTAGATAGGCTTAACTGTCAACTTTCCCATGGCTGCGTCATTCTCAGCCCGAGCTACACTCAAGAGTACACGATCAATGAAGCGCTAAGGGGAAAGTAGAAATCCTGCTTGATACAAGTTGCCGAGTAAGCGATCAATGAAACCCTATGGTGAAAATCAAACTCCGGCATGATACAAGTTACAAGATCACCCAGCTAGCCTATGATGGGTTGTCACTAGATAGGCTTAACTGTCAACTTTCCCATGGCTGCGACCTTCTCAGCCCGAGCTACACTCAAGAGTACACGATCAATGAAACCGTACGGGGAAAATCAAACTCCGACATGGTAAAAGTTGCAAGATCACCCAGCTAGCCTATGATGGGCTGTCACTAGATAGGCTTAACTGTCAACTTTCCCATGGCTGCGTCATTCTCAGCCCGATCTACACTCAAGAGTACACGATCAATGAAGCGCTAAGGGGAAAGTAGAAATCCTGCTTGATACAAGTTGCCGAGTAAGCGATCAATGAAACCCTATGGTGAAAATCAAACTCCGGCATGATACAAGTTACAAGATCACCCAGCTAGCCTATGATGGGTTGTCACTAGATAGGCTTAACTGTCAACTTTCCCATGGCTGCGACCTTCTCAGCCCGTGCTACACTCAAGAGTACACGATCAATGAAACCCTATGGGGAAAATCAAACTCCGACATGGTACAAGTTGCAAGCTCACCCAGCTAGCCTATGATGGGCTGTCACTAGATAGGCTTAACTGTCAACTTTCCCATGGCTGCGTCATTCTCAGCCCGAGCTACACTCAAGAGTACACGATCAATGAAGCGCTAAGGGGAAAGTAGAAATCCTGCTTCATACAAGTTGCCGAGTAAGCGATCAATGAAACCCTATGGTGAAAATCAAACTCCGGCATGATAAAAGTTGCAAGATCACCCAGCTAGCCTATGATGGGTTGTCACTAGATAGGCTTAACTGTCAACTATCCCATGGCTGCGAAATTCTCAGTCCGAGCTACACTCAAGAGTACACGATCAGTGAAACCGTATGGGGAAAATCAAACTCCGACATGGTACAAGTTGCAAGATCACCCAGCTAGCCTATGATGGGCTGTCACTAGATAGGCTTAACTGTCAACTTTCCCATGGCTGCGTCATTCTCAGCCCGATCTACACTCAAGAGTACACGATCAATGAAGCGCTAAGGGGAAAGTAGAAATCCTGCTTGATACAAGTTGCCGAGTAAGCGATCAATGAAACCCTATGGTGAAAATCAAACTCCGGCATGATACAAGTTACAAGATCACCCAGCTAGCCTATGATGGGTTGTCACTAGATAGGCTTAACTGTCAACTTTCCCATGGCTGCGACCTTCTCAGCCCGAGCTACACTCAAGAGTACACGATCAATGAGACCCTATGGGGAAAATCAAACTCCGACATGGTACATGTTGCAAGCTCACCCAGCTAGCCTATGATGGGCTGTCACTAGATAGGCTTAACTGTCAACTTTCCCATGGCTGCGTCATTCTCAGCCCGAGCTACACTCAAGAGTACACGATCAATGAAGCGCTAAGGGGAAAGTAGAAATCCTGCTTGATACAAGTTGCCGAGTAAGCGATCAATGAAACCCTATGGTGAAAATCAAACTCCGGCATGATACAAGTTACAAGATCACCCAGCTAGCCTATGATGGGTTGTCACTAGATAGGCTTAACTGTCAACTTTCCCATGGCTGCGACCTTCTCAGCCCGAGCTACACTCAAGAGTACACGATCAATGAAACCCTATGGGGAAAATCAAACTCCGACATGGTACAAGTTGCAAGCTCACCCAGCTAGCCTATGATGGGCTGTCACTAGATAGGCTTAACTGTCAACTTTCCCATGGCTGCGTCATTCTCAGCCCGAGCTACACTCAAGAGTACACGATCAATGAAGCGCTAAGGGGAAAGTAGAAATCCTGCTTGATACGAGTTGCCGAGTAAGCGATCAATGAAACCCTATGGTGAAAATCAAACTCCGGCATGATACAAGTTACAAGATCACCCAGCTAGCCTATGATGGGTTGTCACTAGATAGGCTTAACTGTCAACTTTCCCATGGCTGCGACCTTCTCAGCCCGAGCTACACTCAAGAGTACACGATCAATGAAACCCTATGGGGAAAATCAAACTCCGACATGGTACAAGTTGCAAGCTCACCCAGCTAGCCTATGATGGGCTGTCACTAGATAGGCTTAACTGTCAACTTTCCCATGGCTGCGTCATTCTCAGCCCGAGCTACACTCAAGAGTACACGATCAATGAAGCGCTAAGGGGAAAGTAGAAATCCTGCTTGATACAAGTTGCCGAGTAAGCGATCAATGAAACCCTATGGTGAAAATCAAACTCCGGCATGATACAAGTTACAAGATCACCCAGCTAGCCTATGATGGGTTGTCACTAGATAGGCTTAACTGTCAACTTTCCCATGGCTGCGACCTTCTCAGCCCGAGCTACACTCAAGAGTACACGATCAATGAAACCCTATGGGGAAAATCAAACTCCGACATGGTACAAGTTGCAAGCTCACCCAGCTAGCCTATGATGGGCTGTCACTAGATAGGCTTAACTGTCAACTTTCCCATGGCTGCGTCATTCTCAGCCCGAGCTACACTCAAGAGTACACGATCAATGAAGCGCTAAGGGGAAAGTAGAAATCCTGCTTCATACAAGTTGCCGAGTAAGCGATCAATGAAACCCTATGGTGAAAATCAAACTCCGGCATGATACAAGTTACAAGATCACCCAGCTAGCCTATGATGGGTTGTCACTAGATAGGCTTAACTGTCAACTTTCCCATGGCTGCGACCTTCTCAGCCCGAGCTACACTCAAGAGTACACGATCAATGAAACCCTATGGGGAAAATCAAACTCCGACATGGTACAAGTTGCAAGCTCACCCAGCTAGCCTATGATGGGCTGTCACTAGATAGGCTTAACTGTCAACTTTCCCATGGCTGCGTCATTCTCAGCCCGAGCTACACTCAAGAGTACACGATCAATGAAGCGCTAAGGGGAAAGTAGAAATCCTGCTTGATACAAGTTGCCGAGTAAGCGATCAATGAAACCCTATGGTGAAAATCAAACTCCGGCATGATACAAGTTACAAGATCACCCAGCTAGCCTATGATGGGTTGTCACTAGATAGGCTTAACTGTCAACTTTCCCATGGCTGCGACCTTCTCAGCCGAGCTACACTCAAGAGTACACGATCAATGAACCCTATGGGGAAAATCAAACTCCGACATGGTACAAGTTGCAAGCTCACCCAGCTAGCCTATGATGGGCTGTCACTAGATAGGCTTAACTGTCAACTTTCCCATGGCTGCGTCATTCTCAGCCGAGCTACACTCAAGAGTACACGATCAATGAAGCGCTAAGGGGAAAGTAGAAATCCTGCTTGATACAAGTTGCCGAGTAAGCGATCAATGAAGCCCTATGGTGAAAATCAAACTCCGGCATGATACAAGTTACAAGATCACCCAGCTAGCCTATGATGGGTTGTCACTAGATAGGCTTAACTGTCAACTTTCCCATGGCTGCGACCTTCTCAGCCCGAGCTACACTCAAGAGTACACGATCAATGAACCCTATGGGAAAATCAAACTCCGACATGGTACAAGTTGCAAGATCACCCAGCTAGCCTATGAGGGCTGTCACTAGATAGGCTTAACTGTCAACTTTCCATGGCTGCGACCTCTCAGCCGAGCTACACTCAAGAGTACACGATCAATGAAACCGTATGGGGAAAATCAAACTCCGACATGGTACAAGTTGCAAGATCACCCAGCTAGCCTATGATGGGCTGTCACTAGATAGGCTTAACTGTCAACTTTCCATGGCTGCGTCATTCTCAGCCTGATCTACACTCAAGAGTACACGATCAATGAAGCGCTAAGGGGAAAGTAGAAATCCTGCTTGATACAAGTTGCAGAGTAAGCGATCAATGAAACCCTATGGTGAAAATCAAACTCCGGCATGATACAAGTTACAAGATCACCCAGCTAGCCTATGATGGGTTGTCACTAGATAGGCTTAACTGTCAACTTTCCCATGGCTGCGACTTCTCAGCCCGAGCTACACTCAAGAGTACACGATCAATGAAACCCTATGGGGAAAATCAAACTCCGACATGGTACAAGTTGCAAGCTCACCCAGCTAGCCTATGATGGGCTGTCACTAGATAGGCTTAACTGTCAACTTTCCCATGGCTGCGTCATTCTCAGCCCGAGCTACACTCAAGAGTACACGATCAATGAAGCGCTAAGGGGAAAGTAGAAATCCTGCTTCATACAAGTTGCCGAGTAAGCGATCAATGAAATCCTATGGTGAAAATCAAACTCCGGCATGATACAAGTTACAAGATCACCCAGCTAGCCTATGATGGGTTGTCACTAGATAGCTTAACTGTCAACTTTCCCATGGCTGCGACCTTCTCAGCCCGAGCTACACTCAAGAGTACACGATCAATGAAACCCTATGGGGAAAATCAAAACTCCGACATGGTACAAGTTGCAAGCTCACCAGCTAGCCTATGATGGGCTGTCACTAGATAGGCTTAACTGTCAACTTTCCCATGGCTGCGTCATTCTCAGCCGAGCTACACTCAAGAGTACACGATCAATGAAGCGCTAAGGGGAAAGTAGAAATCCTGCTTGATACAAGTTGCCGAGTAAGCGATCAATGAAACCCTATGGTGAAAATCAAACTCCGGCATGATACAAGTTACAAGATCACCCAGCTAGCCTATGATGGGTTGTCACTAGATAGGCTTAACTGTCAACTTTCCCATGGCTGCGACCTTCTCAGCCCGAGA